>NC_069124.1:73382901-73604164 GCF_026914265.1 Mya arenaria
GTTGTTGTGTTGGTGTGTTGGTGTGATGGCATGTTGTTGTGCTGGTGTGTTGGTGTGATGGCATGTTATTGTGCTGGTGTGTTGGTGTATTGACATGTTGTTGTGCTGGTGTGTTTGGTGTATGGCATGTTGTTGTGCTGGTGTGTTTGGTGTATTGGCATGTTGTTGTGCTGGTGTGTTGGTGTGTTGATGAGATGGCATGTTGTTGTGCTGGTGTGTTGACATGTTGTTGTGCTGGTGTGTTGGTGTGTTGACATGTTGTTGTGTTGGTGTGTTGGTGAGATGGCATGTTGTTTTGCTGGTGTGTTGGTGTGTTGACATGTTGTTGTGCTGGTGTGTTGATGTATTGACAAGTTGTTGTGCTGGTGTGTTGGTGTGTTGGTATGTTGTTGTGCTGGTGAGTTGGTGTATTGGCATGTTGCTGTGCTGGTGTGTTGGTGTGTTGGTGGGATGGCATGTTGTTGTGCTGGTGTGTTGGTGTATTGGTGTATTGGCATGTTGTTGTGCTGGTGTGTTGGTGTGTTGGTGGGATGGCATGTTGTTGTGCTGGTGTGTTGGTGTATTGGTGTATTGGCATGTTGTTGTGCTGGTGTGTTGGTGTATTGGCATGTTGTTGTGCTGGTGTGTTGGTGTGTTGGTGTATTGGCATGTTGTTGTGCTGGTGTGTTGACATGTTGTTGTGCTGTTGTGTTGGTGTATTGACATGTTGTTGTGCTGGTGTATTGGGTGTTGACATGTTGTTGTTCTGGTATGTTGGTGAGATGGCATGTTGTTGTTCTGGTGTGTTGGTGTGTTGGTGAGATGGCATGTTGTTGTGCTGGTATGTTGGTGTGTAGGCATTTTGGCCAGATTTTAGGTTGGCGTGCGTTGGCATTTTGGCATATTTGCTGTGCTGGCGTGTTAGTATGCTGGCATATTGGCGTGCTGGTGTGCATGTTGGCGAGTAGGTGTATTGGCATGCTCGCATATTGGCGTGTTGCTGTTGTGGCATTTGACGTGTTTGTGTATTGGCGTGATGGTCGACTTGCGTTCTCTCGTGTTGCATGCTGGCGTGTTGGCATGTTGGCGTTCTTGTGTGTTGGTGTGCTTGTGTGTTGGCATGTTGGCGTTCTGGTGTGTTGGTGTGCTTGTGTGTTGGCATGTTGGCGTTCTGGTATGTTGGCATGTTGGTGTTCTGGTATGTTGGTGTGCTTGTGTGTTGGCATGATGGTAGCATTACGTTCTCTCGCGTTGCATGTTGGAGTGTTGGCATGTTGGCGTGTTGGCGTGTTGGCGTGTTTGCGTTCTGGTGTGTTGGTGTGCTTGTGTGTTGGCATGTTTGCCTTCCGGTGTGCTGGCATGTTGGCGTTCTGGTGTGCTTGTGTGTTGGCATGTTTGCCTTCCGGTGTACTGGCATGTTGGCGTTCTGGTGTGCTTGTGTGCTGGCATGTTGGCGTTCTGGTGTGTTTTGGTGTGCTTGTGTGTTGGCATGTTTGCTTTTCGGTGTGTTGGCATGTTGGCGTGCTGGGGTGTTGGCGTGCTGGCGCGTTTGCAGAATATTGGTGTGTTGGCATGTTGTCATGTTGACGTGCTGGTGTGTTGGCGTTCTGGTGTTTGGCGTGATTAGGTGTGGGTATGTTGATGTCCTGATATGATGGCATAATCGCATGTTGACGTGCTGGTTTGTTTGCATGTTGACGTGCTGGTTTGTTTGCATGTTGACGTGCTGGTTTGTTTGCATGTTGACGTGCTAGTTTGTTGGCATGTTAGCGTCCAGGCGTGCTGGTGTATAGGTATGTTGGCATGTTTGCGTGTTGGCGCGCTGATGTAATTGTATTGTCGGCATGCTTGTCTGTTGGCGTGCTGGTATGTTAGCATGTTAGTGGGTTGGCGTGTTGGCGTGTTGTTGAATTGGCATATAGACATGTGTGCATGTTGGCGTGCTAGTGTATTGGTATGTTTGCATGTTTGCCTGTTGGCGTGCAGGTAATATGTTGGTGTGTTGGCGTGCTGGTGTGTTCTCATGTTGGCGTGTTGGTGTGTTGGTTTGTTAGCATGTTGGCGTGTTGGCGTGCTGATGTATTGGTATGTTGGCATGTTTGCGTGTTGGCATGCTGGCGTTTTGTTACGTTGGCATGTTTGCGTGTTTGCGTCCAGGCGTGCTGATGTATTGGTATGTTGGCATGTTAGCGTCCAGGCGTGCTGATGTATTGGTATGTTGACATGTTAGTGTCCAGGCGTGCTGGTGTATTGTTACGTTGTCATGTTAGCGTCCAGGCGTGCTGGTGTATTGTTACGTTGACATGTTAGCGTCCAGGCGTGCTGGTGTATTGTTACGTTGGCATGTTAGCGTCCAGGCGTGCTGGTGTATTGGTATGTTGGCATGTAAGCGTCCAGGCGTGCTGGTGTATTGTTACGTTGGCATGTTAGCGTCCAGGCGTGCTGATGTATTGGTATGTTGGCATGTTAGCGTCCAGGCGTGCTGATGTATTGGTATGTTGGCATGTTAGCGTCCAGGCGTGCTGGTGTATTGGTATGTTGGGATGTTAGCGTCCAGGCGTGCTGGTGTATTGGTATGTTGGCATGTTAGCGTCCAGGCGTACTGATGTATTGGTATATTGGCATGTTAGTGTCCATGCGTGCTGGTGTATTGGTATGTTGGCATGTTAGCGTCCAGGCGTGCTGGTGTATTGGTATGTTGGCATGTTAGTGTCCATGCGTGCTGGTGTAGTGTTACGTTGGCATGTTAGCGTCCAGGCGTGCTGGTGTATTGTTACGTTGGCATGTTAGCGTCCAGGCGTGCTGGTGCATTGTTACGTTGGCATGTTAGCGTCCAGGCGTGCTGGTGTATTGGTATGTTGGCATGTTAGCGTCCAGGCGTGCTGATGTATTGGTATGTTGGCATGTTAGTGTCCAGGCGTGCTGATGTATTGGTATGTTGGCATGTTAGCGTCCAGGCGTGCTGATGTATTGGTATGTTGGCATGTTAGTGTCCAGGCGTGCTGGTGTATTGTTACGTTGGCATGTTTGCGTCCAGGCGTGCTGGTGTACTGGTATGTTCGCATGTTGGCGTCTAGACGTGCTGATGTATTGGTATGTTCGTATGTTGGCGTCCAGGCGTGCTGATGTATTGGTATGTTGGCATTTTAGCGTCCAGGCGTGCTGATGTATTGGTATGTTGGCTTGCTAGCGTCCAGGCGTGCTGGTGTATTGTTACGTTGGCATGTTTGCGTCCAGGCGTGCTGGTGTATTGGTATGTTCGCATGTTGGCGTCCAGGCGTGCCGACGTATTGGTATATTGGCATGTTAGCGTCCAGGCGTGCTGATGTATTGGTATGTTGGCATGTTAGCGTCCAGGCGTGCTGGTGTATTGGTATATTGGCATGTTAGCGTCCAGGCGTGCTGGTGTATTGGTATGTTCGCATGTTGGCGTCCAGGCGTGCTGGTGTATTGGTATATTGGCATGTTAGCGTCCAGGCGTGCTGGTGTATTGGTTTGTTGGCATGTTAGTGTCCAGGCGTGCTGGTGTATTGGTATATTGGCATGTTAGCGTCCAGGCGTGCTGATGTATTGGTTTGTTAGCTTGCTTGCGTGTTGGTGTGCTGGTGTGTTGGCATAGTTGGCGTTTGCATGTGTAAGCTCACTGGCGCGTCACCTTTTTGACTCATTACGAGTTTTACTTATATGTTCATATTATTACGTATTGCAAAATTATATTAATTTTAGTGAAGGAGGAAATAACATGTATTAATGAGAATGTAACATGACTTACCTTACGTAGTACAACTTGATTCAGTAGTGTTCGTGTGCAGTCATGGTATGGTTTATTTCTGCATTATTTTTGCACGTTTCAAAATCATCCAACTTTGATAATAAATGTTAACATATTGGTTTTTCGATCTGTCCTACCACCATCATGATCGGTGTTTAGGGATAAACATCTGACCCAAGGCTAACAAGTTAATCAAAAGATTATTTTCACACGTGCTGAAAGTCTTAATGAACAAAGGGCACTACAGTGATTACTATAATTTACCTATTGGTGTGTGACTAAACTTATGTCAGTTCAGAATATTGTTAGTAGTTACTAAGTATTAATCAGCGGCGAGACTCGTTGGAACTGCATTGCGCACGTGTCTGTTAAACAATGGCTTGACGTAAAACATATACAATGTGTTATGATACAAGTATATATTAATGAAGACAAATTAAATAGATTCAATTTGAAACAAAGACGTGATATAATAGGGCTAGTTTTATACGAAACCGGGTGATCCTTATCCCCACATCAATATTGAGACCTTTGTCCTGATACTCACAACAATGCATTAAGATAATATATATGTCCCTTTCCCAACAAAAATGTAGAGTGTCTGTTTTCCATACCCTCACACGAATATAGTGTGACTTTTGTCCCTATCCTTACAACAATGTAGTTTGACCTTTGTCCATATCCTCACACCAATATAGTGTGAACTTTGTCCCTATCCTCACAACAATGTAGTGTGAACTTTGTCCCTATCCTCACAACAATGTAGTGTGAACTTTCTCCCTACCCTCACAACAATGAAGTGTGACCTTTGTCCCTATCCTCATAACGATGTAATTTGACCTTTGTCCCTATCCTCACAACAATATATTGTGACCATTGACCCTATTCTCACAACAATGAAGCGTGAACTTAGCCCCTATCCTCGCAACAATGTAGTGTGACCTTTGTCCCTATCCTCACAACAATGTAGTGTGACCTTTGTCCCTATCCTCACAACAATGAAGTATGACCTTTGCCCCATATCCTCACAACAATGTAGAGTGACCTTTGTCCCTATCCTCACAACAACGAAGTGTGACCTTTGCCCCTATCCTTTCAACAATGTAGTTTAACCTTTCTCCCTTTCCTCATAACAGTGTAGTCTGACATTTGTCCCTATCCTCATAACATTGTAGAATGACCTTTACCCATACCCTCACAACAATGTAATGTGACCTTTTTCTCTATCCTCACAACAATGTAGTGTGACCTTTACCCTTATCCTCATAACAATGTAGTGTGACCTATGTCCCTATCTTTATAATAATGTAGTTTGACCTTTGTCCCTTTCCTCACAACAAAGTAGTTTAACCTTTGTCCATATTCTCACAACAATGAAGAGTGACCTTTGCCCCTATCCTCACAACAAAATAGTTTAACCTTTGTCCCTATCCTCACAACTATGAAGAGTGACCCTAACCCCTATCCTCACAACAAAGTGGTTTAACCTTTGTCCCTATCCTCACAACAATGAAGAGTGTCCTTTTTCACTATCCTCATAACGATGTATTGTGACCTTTACCCCTATCCGCATAACAATGTAGTGTGACCTTTGTCCCTATCCTCCCAACAATGAAGCGCGACCTTTGCCCCATATCCTCACAACAATGGAGCGTGTCTTTGTCCGTATCCTCACATCAATGAAGCGTGCCCTATTGATGATTGTTTCTGTTTTGAAAATACATTTGCATTTTTAACCAGGAAGTAAAGTTATTCTTCTATTTATTCCATCTTTCAATGGTTTCATTGAAAGTCAAAAGTTCTAAATGAACTAAAGTATTTTTTGGCACAAAATCCCATTCATATCGTCAATTGGCGCTTTGTTGCGAGCAGAAATTGAGCGAAACTTATAAAACCTTACTACGAAATACTTGATGAACTCCTTAATCTACTTAAACATGTAGTAAAGTATGTGTGCTTTGCAGTAACAAAATATCGTATATGTGTACTTTTTACGATGTACGGCGACCAGGGTTTTTAATACAGCCTGTAGGAAGAAGCATCATGATTGAATATAATAAGTCATTAATGAATAACGTCAGCATTACTTTACTACTCACGATTGGAAATAAAACTTATTCGGTCGCGTCTGCCCTGCCTCATTAACTCATTAAGTTGTTACTTCTGAACGCATGTAATATTTGATAAGTGTTCAATCAACGCGCATAAATAGCTTCGGTTCGTCACGATTTGATTCCGCGGATGTTCCGTTAATCGATTATACGGTATGAAAATGTAATGAACGGATGCTTTCACAATAAATTATTGTCCTTGTTGTATTTTGATAACATGAGACAAGGTGAACCATATCCGACACGTTGATCAAATATAGCCTCACTAATATTCATGCAGCTGGTTTGCAATTGTTATAGGCAATGCAAACTTGTTTTGTGTTTGAGGTGGGGAGGTTAATGGCATATAGATCGGAAGAAAATCAACAATAATAAAAAATGAGCCAAATTAAATAATAATAATTGCTAGTTCATTAAAACGGCATAAGTCATGCGTGACCGGATGAATGGAACTCTGGTGGTTGCTTTCGTGAGAACCTTTCTAAATGTGTAAATTAGAATCCGCCAGGCGATCCTATGGGCAGAGACATGAAAGTAAACAGTATTTATTGAGTATAGGTTTGATTTTTTTAGTTATTTCTTCGTGGATAGGTAACCGTAGGGAGTTTAGAACATACAATCAAATTGACTTATTTAAAACATATATCAACTCGTACATTGGCCGCTTTGCCGATACTCATACCAAAAGTTCAGAGTGTCGCAAACATTTAGTAGCATAGATAAGATGATATATGCGCCATATTCAGAGCGGAAATGCATTGTTTCCATATTTTAGTTAACATTATTTTGGGCCACGCAATATGTGTATACCACGTGACACATGATGCCAAACGCATCTAGTACCGTAACATCTTATACCATGAACTCCTAGCTAACTTTTGTTGTTCGTTCCTTCACTAATTTTATCAAAGGCTGTCGCAGTCTACGCCGCTCAAAATACCAGTTCTCCGAGAAGTCAAGTGTTGGTCTATCATTTTAAGGACCGCAAACTCCGAAGAAATCACATCTGTTCATGTCCGCTTTAATCCATTTGTGTGTCAATGCATATTCAGCAGAATGATTTGTTAGTGGTTCGGCTATTTCTGCGCTTTAATTTTGCATCCCGGCGTTTTATTTCTAGCAGATTATATCTATATTAAGATAGCTATATATTTATCATATTAGTTCGGGTCAAAATAGATTCTAGACCAAGAATTTCTAGAAATGATTACCGACCGCCAGTGTCCTGTCTTCTAATTGATAGCTCTGCAGAGTATGTTATTCTAGACTGGAGTGATCCTGAATCACCCTTATTTCATATTGTGTAAGTTTGATATTACTATTATGAAATAAGAACCAAACTGATTGTATGAATATAAAACTAGTTGTATCCATCGCGTTGTTAATGCTTCAAATACTATGATTTGCCTGCTATACAACAACAAAGTGTCTATTAATTTTATGAATAAAATATGTATGGCCTTTTTATTTTTCTAATAAGATGAAATTAATGAATTAATGTTATTTATGTTAAATGTAAGTGTTTTTTGTAGAAATAGTGCAGTTATAAATGATTCAAACTCGTGTTGTAGCCGAACAACTTTATTTTACCAAACGTATGCATAACTCACTACCGTGGCTATCAGGGAAGGTGTTCTAAAATAGATCGAAGGCCGAATGTCTAAAACTTTGCCAGGAATACACCAGAACGAAGCTTGTATGCAAATGAATGAAAATAGCTTAAACAGGAAAAAACAATTATATTCTCGTTCTCAGAACATACGACTTCAGATAATCTAAAAATAATTTCTACAGACATTAACTGACCACATGTTTGTCCTCACAGCGGGAAAACGACCATCTGATGTTCTCTGCATTTTGTAATGGGTTATTTTTAATTGTAATTGTTTGTAAAATAAAATGATTTTTTTTTAACAAAACGTGTATTTTCATGGAAGGAAATGATACAAATGATGTATTGTGTTTTCTTGTTGCATGGTACATAATCAAATGATCGAAGAGGCTTGACTTGTAACCTTAACTACACAGGGGGATTGGGGATTACGGTGATATAAGTGACTTTTACATCGACAAAATGACACCAGACGCCATAAAGTAGATATATGTGTTGCCTCTCCTAATGTGGGCACTAGCACTGTTCGGCCTCGGCACAGTTTTCACTTTCATCTCTGTAAACATATGCAAGAATTAATTATTGATAACAGTGAAGGGAAAATGAAAATAACTTGAATTGCTTAATCACACACAAGTCACTTTTTAAATGTATACAGACACTGAAGTTATCCTCCTGTACCCGTCAACCATTCCCATAAAACATTCCCAATAAAGATAGCAACATCCGCAGACAGCCTTTTAGCGCACTCGCGCTTTGATTCAATATTTGTCATTAACTAGCGTTTTTGAAGCAGTTTGACCAATGCATTAAAGCGGTGTGTTTTGTAACGTAGAACTGGATACATTAGAAGAAGGCGTTTATGCTAAGGACGGCAGGTTTCAGTTATACAGTTTGCAGTTGTATTTAAATGTATGTTAACGATACATTATATAACTATTTTAATTGCCTATTTTCAACGACATTGACAACAGGTGTTGGACCAACTGAGTAGTTTTGAGGCCCATATATTTTTACTTACATTTATAGTTTCGGATCAGTTTGTAACAATGACGAGTGGCTATGTTGTTTCTGTCAGTAATCTATCGCGAGAAAGAACTATGCAATTTTGGGAGTGATGATATCTTTCATCGAGAGGCAAAATGGCATTAATTAATTCAGACAATCTAATAATAATGTTGAACATGGTGAAGTAAACGAATATCTTTCAAAGCCCCAATGTCAATATTAACGATAAAAAAATCAAACAACGACGTCGGAAACAGAAACATCGCATACTTTGTTTGAAAACCATGCACGCCAAAAGACAGCATATATAACTGGGTTAACTATTAAATCGTAAAGAAAGTAAATATACGTAAATACATCAATATTTGTGCTTAATTCATTCTTTTATGGGCTCTTTCCCTGAATATTGCTATGCGTGCTCCAAAGCGGTTTTAATAGATTGCCATTACGATCAGTAAACGTTCAGTAAATCTCCCCGCTAGCAGTGTATGTGCTTCGATGTGAACAGGGATTCAAAGCAAAAGAAGTTGCAACTTAAAATCATCAAACGTGAGCATCTGTCAGCATTCATACGGGACTTTGTCGTAAATGTTACAAATTTGCAACACATTCGAACACACATGCTCCGTAAAAAAACGAGATAGGAAGTGTTAAACAATCTTGCCTTTTATTCTGGAGTCGAAACAAGTCAGCAACTGGTCTGTTAGTTTGTTATTGCCACGCGCTTTCATAACGCATATGTCCGCTAAGCATCGTTTCTCGGATTTAGTTTTTCCATAAGCATATATCCATATCAGTATTATATTTAATTAAGTTTACGTGACAAAGATTTAACATTGGTTAATTGGTTTTAAAGTTATTTCACTGATAAATTTAGTTTTTAAACGACTTCATTTTGAAGAACTCTTAAAATTATTTTAGTTAGGTTGCCATTTCCTTTAAAGGTTTATCATGCTCCGCCGACGAACAAATTTCGGACAGCAACATTTAACTGTACATAGAGCAATGCATAAACAATGGTTTCACGTGCACTTCGAAAATGTTTTGCATTATACCGTGTAGATTAAGTGTATTCTCTTATTCTCTTATTGGTATGTTCGGATAAGTGTAAGTATGAGTTCTCGTAAACGGTGAAAGACCATTAAAGTCGGTAACCCCAACAGCTGCAATATATGCCGATAAGCCAAACTTTGAAGCTGATAAACTCTATTTCAAAAAGCGTTTAGTATTGTAACGTGTGAGGCCAAAGACCTTACAGATCCCTTCAGAGAAAAGCATCTTTACATTGTCCATGGATTTTCGCAAAAATTAGCTTGTTCCAAGACAAAAAAAAAAAACCAAAAAAAAAAAAAACCGTCAAAACGTTCAATCTGTGAGAGTGAAGACTTAATTAACATTTCGAGTGTGTTAATATTGGAGCAAAAGCCTGATGAAAAAGTTTAGGCTAGAGGTCAAAAGGTAAATCAAGGTTATCCATTATTTTGTATAGGGTACAAGGCCCTTTCATGTCTGTCTTCCGCTAAGTGCTCCTTAGCTTTGTTAAATTTACTAGTTGGGCTAATACCATGTAAATACTGATATTTGTCGACAATTTCAAGTTCCTCGTAATTTAATGTAATTAATAGTATCTCCAAGACGTCCTTTTTGCACTGAAAACCATTACCTTTATTGTATTTACTTGTAGCTTCCAAGTTTGACAATAGTCACTAAAATCTGTTGAGCATTTCTTTAATTCAGTACGTTGCGGTTCGACTTCGTCAGCGTACAATAAAACTATTTTAAAGTAATTAGTTAAGTTAACCACCGAATACAAAGTAACTCAACAGTTACACCTTTATTTTCCATGTTCAAAAAGTCATACATTGCTATTCATCAGATGTTTGATAATGAGAAATTGTATGTGGTATGCATGGCATCATCGATCTGGTGTACGAAAATGAGTCATATCAATCATTAGAGTAGTTAGAAAAGAGTATCGGTGAGTGAAACGTCTTGATTCTACGGTGTACTGAGACAACCCTCGTACAAGTAGTGAATAGTTATAAGCTTTTAAAAAAGTCATGGTTCATTCATTAATGAGAACAATTAAAAGTAACCTTATGTTTTACAAGTCGCATCCAATATGGTTTACCTGTCTATAGTTATGCGTGTAAAGAGCACGCTTCATTTGGCCTGAGACCCAAAAATTTAAAATGCAAATCAAACGTCATACACTTATTAGTTCTGGCTTCCATAACTTTAATGTTGATATTTATTTTTTTGATGTTTACAACACATTAAACATCCAAAAAGGTAATATATCACGTGTTCGCTGAAGTTCTTTAGTTATACACTCATAAGTAGTAATGTAAAAAAATCAAATTTGCTTTAATGATATTCATCTTTATAACAGCATTTACCCATGATATTTATGATCACTTGGGCTTGCTTGGAAGGGGAAATCACTGCGTATGTTTGAAATTGATCAATCGCAGAGTGGTATGTAACCAAAGAAAATGGCTACCAAAACGAAAGCGGAAGCGTTAAATGAACATTGTTCTCATGTTTTATCGTCAGTATATCCCGTTGTTGAATTGATTCTCAGCTATTTGCCATATAGAGAGTTAGAGTCGTTATCGAGGTAAATACAATCGGCCTGCTGTTGTGCTTATTCACTAATGACTTAGAGATAATTATGTAAATATAGACCTTTTCAACGGTTACATTAAACTATTACTAGTTGGAGAGAAGTAGCCGGCAGTTTTTGCATGTTTTTGAAGATTTTCTCGGTAGATCGAAATGTTACGGAAATAATACTTACATTTTATTAAACAAGGGGTCAGGGTCTACTTACTTTACAATATTAAAATTTGTGTCATCACAAAGCGCGTGCCTAATTGGCCCCACAAAGGGGGTAATCAATTAGTGCCTATTTACGGATTATGAGAAGCAGTACCCGGCAGTTTTATTTCAGTACCGCTCCTTGACTATAAAACCGATATTTATCGGCTTATTTAGTATAATTTCCCCATGGGGCGCCTCTATTGAACAGGGAAGTAATACTGGTAACCAAGCGCTGGGGTAGTCTCGCTATAACAACACGTCTAAAACCACACCATGGATACATAAAATTTTGAATACGTCTCAATATTGTTTGAAAGCGATTGACGGGCAATATGAAAATATCATTTCAACAGGCTTTTTTATAAATACATTTTGCTGTGATTCATCGACGAATAATCGTTCATAACCAACACTTGACTGTCGGTAAATGCTAGTGCTATAATTAGATATGCAAATTTATTCAATTGCGCATGCGCAGTAACATTCACATGAGCATCCCCCACGAGAAAGTTGGCGAACTTCTTGACATTTCCAATACTTTTTGTAAATAAAATGTTTAAACGTATGCTTTGTGTTGGATTCGATGCAAATGGTGTTGCTTGGATACGGTTCTTTTTTACCATTCTCACCTTTTTTAAGAAGATTTAAAAAAAACACAAATAAAAAGCGATTGCTGGCTACTGCTTTCCGCCGGCTACTGCTCTCCAACCAGTATATTGATGGCGTATTGATGAAGCTATAAGATTGTGTCCTTTTTATGTAAGCATCATCTTATACGATTTCAAAATTAATCTACATGAAATCGTTTGATGAATTACTTGATGTTTCAGAGTCTGTCAACTTTGGCATGGCATTGTTCGCAAGCTCAGAGAGAAAAGAAGTACGATGTCATTTGCTGCATTTGATGGTGATGATCTTGTTCAGGGCACCAAGTCCTTTCTTAACGTAAGTTAATTGACATTAGTATACTGTTTCGTTTCTTCTTATAATTAAGTTTCTTCATTGTGAAACAAATTTATTAAATATTTTCAATTCTTGGAAGTCCGAAGGAGTTAAAACTTTAATTTAAATACATACTCTTACATCTAGTATTATATATTTTGGTCATGTATATATATGTAGCTCACTATTTTATGTTATGTGCAGGATATGTATACAGAGCCAGGAACAGTATTTCTGTTTCACTGCAATATTTTGAATGAGCTGCTTGAGACGCTGATACTGAATGCTGAAGATGATGCTGGGGCTGACATTATCTCAGACGAGGAAAAAGATAAAAGTTATGGGGAATTTGTTCGGAGTTTACTACCTTGCAACTGTAACCTTGTTGCTCTTGAAGCTGGAGGAATTGTTGGTTAGTATCAAATCAAACCTTGTGTAAAAAGAAATCCAATAAGAGTTCACAGTTATAAAATCATATTGCGACACAGTCTTTCAACAAAAAATTAGTGAAAATATATACAATTTTGATATGCTTTATTATAAACAAGACCTAAAACTCAACATTGACAACTTGTATTTTGGTACAAATGTCTGAATGTTAGAAAATATCAATGCTATGTGATCGTGATTTTCAGGAACATCTTCAGATCTGAAAGAAATAAACGAAATGGAAGGTGAAGGTGCTGTATCTTTCTTATGTTTGCCCAAATACAACACACAGAGCAAACTTGAAATTGTAACAATAAGTGACTCTGTTGACCTAAATCTAGTTGAAAAATCATATAACAATCATCAGCTGAAAGCGTGCTTGGTGTTTGATGTGGATCCAAAGTTCCTGCCGAAAAGATTTGGCTATACACTTCTAGATGAATATGCAGTGCTGATTGCTGGTGCATATGTAGATAATGTTTGCACCATGACGTAAGAATTTTCTCTGACTTTTAAAGATACATATGTTTAGACAAAATATACATGCAGATATGTCCAGAGTTTCTATTAATTTGCAGATTAAGGAGTGTGTCTTTTGTAAAATAAATCAAACCTATTGATGGAAATGATGCATTCCGATTTTGTACTATTCATATGTTACATTTCGACTTGGAAAATTCAAACTTTGTAATCCTACTTAAAACTCGATACAGTTAAAGGGAAGTAACTTCTTTGAACCAAGTTAACATCATGTCACATAAGTTAATGTTTGTACTCTTTTAATGTTTTGTTTGATGACCTTCTTAAAAGTGAGATAATTCTATTCATATTCTTTCGCTATGTTTTCAGGGATGAATTCTTGAACATGGAGCTTGTTTCCTTCTACGGCAACGATGTGAAGGTTGCTTCAGTTATTTTGCCCCCTCCCAAAAGTGGATGTAACAATTTGAAAGAGAAAACAGAGGCAGCAGTTGTGAAATTGAAAAAATACAACCTACCTGAGAAGAACAGTTTTGCCTTCATGCTGGCATGCATAGGCAGGGGTGAGGGCATGTATGGGGAGAGGAATGTTGAGTCCTCTTTATTCCACAAACATTTTCCCAACACGCCACTGGTAGGACTGTTTGGGAATGGTGAAATCGGCTGCGACTTCTATGATTGTGCTTCAGCTTCAGGATGTGACATGAAAAGACGAAAGAGCGAATTGCCTAAGCTGTTCCATTCATATACTACAATACTGGTGCTTGTAGCCTTGACTTAAACATGTTTTTTCTGTCTGTTATATACATGTACATTTTGACGACATGAACAGCTTTGCTTTCAGATGATATCTTAATAAAAATACTTACTGGAAAGCAATAATCGACACATTTCATATATTATTATTTTTAAATATCTCTATTTAACAGTGCCGATCAGTACCAATGCCAGCCCATCGTTTTGTTCAGTGGTTACGTCCGCCTTTTTGTCATGCTATTTCGGTAGCCGTTTTGTGAATACTGACACAACTGTAAGAGTTTCAATAGTAGACTATTTGCTTTTATAAAAAGCTAAAGCTTGACGGACATATTAAACCACCATGAGAGTGTTTGTTCCACTTATGACCAATTTGTGCTTGCAGCTCAAAGGTTCAGTTACTCCAAAAGCAATACTTGTGTTGATAACTTCACAGCGTTGATGTACACTATGTGAATGTGCTATATATGTATACATCTGTGAAGACAAAAGACAGAGGTCCGTGTAGACCAAGTTACTTTTTCATGGCAATAATTTGTGCTACAACAATTTTTAAGCTCACCTTAGCCATAGGCTGAGGGTGAGCTATTAGGATCGATGATTGTCCGTCGTCCGTCCACACTTAGTTTGTTAACACTCTAGGGGTCACATTTTTGCCTCATTTGTCACGAAACTTGATCAGGATGTTTCCCAGTAATTACTAGGATGAGTTTGAATATGTGTCATCTGGGGTCAAACACTAGGTCACAGAGCCCAAATATGGAAAAACCTTGTTAAAGGCCTAGCTTAAGGAATGTTTGGCATGATAATCCCCTGCTGTGCATATCCTTATAATTCCACTGGTGTTACAGTGGGGGCCAATTTCCTGTGTATTCGTTTATTGGCTCAGGGCCATTTAGGGTCCATTTCTATCTCAAAATATCCCAAACTTCACAGCAGGATACTCAGATCGGTGATTCGATGAGACAAATAGGCTTTAAAATTAAGATCAATTAACAGAGGTTTTTTTTTGTGTTTTTTTGTTGGGGCGTAACTATATTTTGTTGGGGCTATAACTTTCACTTATAGAAGGCTTAAACTAGGCCTTTAACACTCAAGAGATAACATTTTCAGCCCAAATATCCTGGAAATATCTCAGAAAGGTTGTTTTGACGATTTCTAGCTCAAGTTCGAATATTGGTCATCTGGGGTCAAAAACTAGGTCACAGACCCCAAATATGGAAAAGACCTTGTTAACACTCTAGAGGTAACATTTTCAGCCCAAATATCCTGGAAATTTGTCAGAAAGGTTGTTTTGATGATGTCTAGCTCAAGTTTGAATATGTGTAATCTGGGGTAAAAAACTAGGTCACAGAGCCCAAATATGGAAATACCGTGTTAACACTTTAGAGGTAACATTTTCAGCCCAAATATTCTGGAAATTTGTCAGAAAGGTTGTTTTGATAGTTTTTAAGTCAAGTTCGAATATGGGTCATCTGTTTTTTTATTGTTATTAACCAGGTTTTCACATAGTGAAACCTGGTTATTAGAATGGCAAACGTTGTTGTTCGGGCGGGCGGGTTTACGGCTGGGCGGCGTCAAACTCACCTATGAAACTGAATAACTTAAGTAAGGGTTGACATATCTTGACCAAACTTGGTCTATAGAAAGAGTTTGTGGGTACCTTTCATGGGATTGCGTTTGGGGTCCCTAGGGTCAAGGTCACTGTTACTAAAAATAGAAAAACGGTTGAAACTGAATAACTTTAGTAAGGGATGACAAATCTTGACTAAACTTGGTATAGAAAGAGTTTATGGAGAATTTTCATGTGATTGCGTTTGGGGTCCCTAGGGTCAAGGTCAAGGTCACTGTTACTAAAAATAGAAAAACGGTTGAAACTGAATAACTTTAGTTAGGGATGACATATGTTGACTAAACTTGGTCAATAGGAAGAGTTTATGGAGACCTTTCATGGGAATACGTTTTGGGTCCCTAGGGTCAAGGTCACTGTTACTAAAAATAGAAAAACGGTTGAAACTGAATAACTTAAGTAAGGGTTGATATATCTTGACCAAACTTGGTCTATAGAAAGAGTTTATGAGTACCTTTCATGCGATTGCGTTTGGGGTCCCTAGGGTCAAGGTCAAGGTCACTGTTACTAAAAATAGAAAAAGGTTGAAACTGAATAACTTTAGTTAGTGATGACATATCTTGACTAAACTTGGTCTAAAGGAAGAGTTTATGGAGACCTTTCATGGGATTACGTTTAGGGTCCCTAGGGTCAAGGTCACTGTTACTAAAAATAGAAAAAACGGTTGAAACTGAATAACTTTAGTTCGGGATGACATATCTTGACTAAACTTGGTCTATATGAAGAGTTTATGGAGACCTTTCATGGGATTGAGTCTGGGGTCCCTAGGTTCAAGGTCAAGGTGACTGTTTCTAAAAATAGAAAAACAGTTGAAACTGAATAACTTTAGTAAGGGTTGACATATCTTGACCAAACTTGGTCTATAGAAAGAGTTTATGGGTACCTTTCATGGGATAGCATTTGATGTCCCTAGGGTGAAGGTCAAGGTCAATGTTACTAAAAATAGAAAAATGGTTGAAACTGAATAACTTTAGTTAGGGTTGACATATCTTGACCAAACTTGGTCTATAGGAAGAGTTTATGTATACCTTTCATGAAATTACATTTGGGGTTCCCAGGGTCAAGGTCACTGTAACTTAAAATAGAAAAATGGTTCAAACTGAATATCTTTAGTTAGGGTTGACATATCTTGACCAAACTTCTTAGAGTGGAAAAGTGTATGGATAGTTTCATGGGATTGCATTTTGGGGTCCCTAGATTCAAGGTCAAGGTCACTGTTACTAAAAATAGAAAAACAGTTTAGTCAGGGTCTACATATCTTGACCAAACTAGATATAAAGGAAGAGTTTATGGATACCTTTCATGGGATTGCGTTTGGGGTCTCTAGATTCAAGGTCAGGGTCACTGTTACTAAAAATAGAAAAAATGGTTGAAACTGAATAACTTAATTTAGGGTTGACATATCCTGACACAACTTGGTATAAAGGAAGAGTTTATGGATACCTTTCAATGGATTGCATTTGGGGTCCCTAGGGTCAAGGTCAAAAATAGAAAAACAGACACAGGCTGAAGTTCTTCTGTCAATCATTAAAACCTGGTTTCGTCGCATTGCGGCGTTTCTGGTTTATTGTCTTAAAATCGTTGAAGGTACCAACTTCAAACTTCATGAACTTATTCACAGTAAATTGTGATTTTTTTGTGACGAGTTATATAAAATCCAACTAAAATATTGTAAGAGTTATTGCCCTTTGTATCTTTTTAAACAAATACATATTTGTCTTGTGGACATAAAATAGTTCCACCTATGGTGTATGGAAGGGCAGACTGGCACCATCCAGTATGTAGTCTGATCAATTACTTTTTAACCCTTTGTCCAATCATAACCAAATTTGGTCTGAATGTGTATGAACATGTTTGATAATTAAAAAAAATGCTTTAGTTACCCGAGAGTTATTGCGCTTTAATCATAGAAATTACCTTAAATTGTTCTTGTCCAATCAATTACTTTTTAAGCATTTGTCCAATCATCACAAAATTTGTCTAGAATGTGAATGGGCATAATACATCAGGGAAGCCAAATCCCTGTTATTGCCCTTTAATTATCAACAAGTCTATAGCACCAAGTTTTACTGAGGTGAGCGATATAGGACCATCTTGCCCTCTTGTTTACTATTAATATATGTGATTTCAGTCAAACAGTTTAGACTTGTAGAGCATCATAGGAGTGTTTTGATACCTCATTGACATGCCAGCAAATAAACCGTTGTTAGCAATACGTCATGTCTCTACCTTGTTACTATGAACTGTTTTTTAAGGGTTCATAACACATAACTTGACTATGTCATTATAAAATACCTAGCAAATACTCATATGACAGTTCCAAAATAAAGAGAGCATGTTCCCTGGCAATAAACGACATAGCGCTGACGCTATCAAACACAAAGTCGTTTTAATAAGCATCATTTTAAATACTTTCTTGTAAAAAATAAGCTATACAAAAATAAACTCAGAAAATGCGTCTACGATAGTACATGCAAACTCGATGTTTAATGCAATGTTTTTAAGAATTTTAACTTATAGATTAATATAGTGTTGACCATGGCTTTTGGTTGATGATAGCCCTTATGGGAGGAATAATTGCCCGAGGTCATTTATTTTTCACTGGGGCAATTGCAGAAAATAACACTTCTACAAAAGTACATTCAAACTGAATGTTTATTGTATTCTGTTTAGAATGGTTACATATATATAAACCTCACACTCGAACAAAATTATGTTCGGTCAATTTTTCGTGCATACACAACCGTAAGTAAATATGTCGCTTAGCATTGTTAACAATGAGAAACATGTCGTCTTCATGTACATAAGTGGTTATTTTGAGTGCGATTTAGGCTGTAGGACGTGCGGGACACATGGTACGAATTAAAAGATCACTTTATTTATAAAGGCTCATAAGATTTCAACGTAAATGTGAATTTGAAAGCAAGCCGAAGAATCTTAACTTTTTGTAAGGAACCGATGGAAATAGATATTTAAAGATAACTAAGCAGAAAAACGGAAATTTGTTTACGAAAAGTCCCTGTCTTACTTTACGAACTACAAATAGCCATAACCTCCTCAGCCAATATCGGGTTTCATTTACAATGCAATTATTTTTACACTAGCAATACACTTGCGAGATAAAAGCAATGTTCATATACCCTAGTACAGTATATGTTTGTCATTTTCTGTTCTGAAACTGGCGTGTTGTATCAAAAATTCATCAAACTACATTACCCATTGTTAGGTAATGACAGGCACTTATCAGATAGAGTTTTGGGCCACTCAAAATATTGTTTGGATTCGATTTTTATTGCCTATGAAAAGAATTGCGAAAAAGCAAAATATCGCTTGTCGCGCATTCTGCCTCCCGACGCTTTCAGCACTGTCATTTATGTATTGCGTTTTGTAATTGAACTTGAATGTCTTTTTCATAAATACGCATCTTCTGCTAACAGATTGGAAACGTTTTTAAAAATTAAGACCTTCCGTTTTTACCGTACAATATTAAGTTTTGTCTAAAAAGTTGCGTTTCAAAGTTAATTTTTACACACGGGTAAAATAACACAACATTGATAACAAAAAGTGAACATTTGGAAGTCCATTAACGGTATCTGGAACAAGCGCACGAGTTTTTTCTTTCTCCTATCCCACAATTGTAAACCAATGGAACCCCAATTGTTTATACCCGTCTGAGAAGTAAATACGCCAGGCGTATACTTCCATAGAGTTATGTTGTGCAATGTGTTTGCTCTTTAAGCGGCATAGACTGCCTTTTGTTTAATTTAAAACGGTGAAGAATAATTAAGGTCATCTTTGCTTGAATTCTTCAATCGAAGCTAGATGTTGCCTACCAACGTAGCATTTATGGCGTTATTTATCGCGTGGTATACACACACTGTTGAGAGTTTAGCATATTTTCATCAACCATACGCAGAGTCATGTGAACAGGGGTTTGACACTTTTGGCCATAGCGAACTGTTTTCACTGTTTATATGGGATTGGGATACATGTTGCATATCACCATACAGTGTCTATCCAAGGCCTACTCGTAATGAAATTGGCATTAGAATTAATAATGGGCATGGTTCCTGAACATATTAAGCAATGACCTTGTGGCAAATCAGAATTAAGTCCCTTGTAAAAATCATCAATCCTATAGTATTGTTTATATTTTAATGTCCGTATTAATCAGTAAATGCCAAGCTGTTTTAAGCCAGCGAGTGGTAGTTATCTCAGCAGTGATAGCTTTTGTTTTTCTCAAATGATACACGGGAAAAATCAAACACAAACGAAATAAGAAAACAACTTTTGTACAGAGCAGATAGTATATTTAGACTCGTTTCCACATACATTAACACAACATGGTGAATAATTAACACATTATACAAAACATGAAGTAGCAATATATAGTATAAGAAATATAATCAAAGTTTTATAGGTGGAGATGAACATAAACAACGTTAAACTTCCACAATTAATATTGTTCGCATTAAACACAAAAAGACAATGTTAAACTTTCACATTTCATATTGATCGCCTTAAACACAAAAGACAATGTTAAAATTTTGATTTAATATTGTTGGCCTTAAACACAAAAATTGTTAAACTTCCACATTTAATATTGTTCGCCTTAGAACAAAGACAACGTTAAACTACGACATTTAATATTGTTCGCCTTAGAACAAAGACAACGTTAAACTACGACATTTAATATTGTTCGCCTTAAAACAAAGACAACGTTAAACTACGACATTTAATATTGTTCGCCTTAAACACAAAAACAAAGACAATGTTTAACTTCCACATTTGATATATTTTGCCTTAAACAAAGACAACGTTTATCTTCCCTATCTACAAAGTTATATACCTTAAACAAAAAGCTTCTTTTACAAAAAAATAAATAAATAGTTTTTATAGGTTCTTGTCTGTTTAAGTTCAATTGTATACATGCTTAAATGAAAAATGTATATTATGGCGATCATCATACGCAATATAAATAAACGGTTGCCAGTGTCAAAGTAATACTTCATTAATGACAGTGGCGTTGCTACATATAGGCCTTGTAGGCCTAAGTCTACAACATTTTTTTAAAAATGACCAAGTTTAAGTTACCCATTAATGAAATTTAAACTAATAGCTACTCCAACACTTTGAACAAAAGTTTGTGGGTTTTTTTTCAACCGAAGCAATTTTGATGTTTATTTAATCTTCATGCAGGGTTTATTGCTTGATTTTATTGTTATCATTGCAAATATAATGAAGAGTGTGTTATGTGCATATAAAAGTTCCCAAACTCACATATAACCTTTGGGCATACGCGTTTTTTAGGCCTATCTACACCCCTAACTGCTATGCTTTAATGTCAAGGGCAACTCATTATACTTTTTTAAATGTGAAATTTATTATTATCTTTTAATATAACAAAATAGTAACAAGCATTAATCATGTTCTGACGCTTGTCTGAATCATTCAGGGACCATATTAATATTTTACAATTAAGAGTTTTTGCACAACATATTAAACACAACGAAGGGTAGATGGCAAAAAAACATACTGTAGATGTTGCAAGAAATAAAATGGTTACGTTTTTACAGATAGTACTTGAACGATAATCGACCATAATTGATCCGTACAAGGTTATTTTTATCAATTAAAGAATCGTTTACGTTCTGTCCAGAGTATATCAAGGAATAAGTAATGGGATCGTGTTACTACAGTGTTCTTGTACATCAGCACAAAACAATATGGTAACATCATACATGCCAGAACTTCAAACCTTTTCAAAGGCTGAATACTACACACTCAGGTCAGCTACAAGACATGGCCTATAGATATGCAGTTCTAAGTACCCTCACACAAGCCATGATTTTACATATTTATTTGGAACAGTACATGTCACTTGTTGTGAAAAGATTCAGTGTTTGTGTTGAAATAGGTTGCACTATTCAATACATTGAGACAACTCATTATCTTGATATGTTCATTCTATGTCTAAAGATTTGTGCAAACATGTTATATAACTCATAATTCATTTTTAAACTGTATGCGTTTTTTTTAAATGAGTCATTGTATTGATGTGATAACTGTTTATAATTTATTTAAATCGGTTTAAGCGTGGCAGCTATGATGAAAAAAATTCTATATAGTGACTGGAAGTAGTTCTAAGTGTGGAGCACATGTTGCGACATGTTTTGAAGGTCATGGGTTACTCTTAAAATATATATATCTAATGGATTCCAAAGTCTGCCCATTTCGAAATTTGATTTCAAGAACTATGTTGCATTGCAGTTGAATATAGTTGTCATGGTCATTTTATGTCGTCTTCGTAGCATGGAAGGAAGAAAGGGGTCATGCTGTACGGGGTCGTCGTCGTTCGCGTCGTTCTCAGCGATGTCACACTTTCATGTCCGCTCTTTACCATAAACATTTGTTATCCAATCCAACTCTATTAACATTGCGTTTTCGAATATTATATTGACTGAGATTGATCTACAGCCATATCACAGTATCAACTCCATTGGTATGACCATTGAAGTGTCAACAGTCATTACTATCTGGACAAAATCGATCAATGGCTATATCGCATTAATAACTGTGGAGTTTTGGCCCTAAATTGTAAAAAATGACCAATTTACTGCTGTCTTACCTATCATACTGAAACATTTCTATTCCAATCTTACATGTTTTCCTCGAACTATTATTGGAATAGATTTAAACTTTGATTTCAATATTTTTTATCTTATTTTTAGCCCATATTATAAAAAGTATTTAATTCATATGAAATTATCTGCTTTCGCTATGGCGCGTAGTTTATACTCGACAATATTGGCGCACGCGACAGGCGACATAATTACTCTATTCGCGGAATTTTAGTCTTTTAAAAATTGTTTGTTAAACATTTGACTGTTAATAATCTTAAAGGTAAGAGTAAGCAATATTTAGTGTTTATGGTTCTCACACCTTTTTCCACCTCTGAGCAATGGATAGGATCAACCTCAGTTCTAGAAGTGAACATCCTGCTCACTTGATAGTGTCGACATGACAGACTCATTAGTTCCATGATTTCCATTATTAGAACGAATATGAGGTGATGTGGCTTTTCTGTCGCTTTGAGGTTTGTTTGGTACGTGTCTTTTTCGTACAAAAGATAGCATAATATATATTCCTTGGCCAGCATTAAATATAATGAACAAATAAGAAAACAAGTCGACATTCAAAAACTGATAAAGAAATCCAAATATCCAGGTACAACCAGTGATTGTAGATAACTTGACAAATATCTTCATATTATTTCTTTCATTGTTGCTGCTTTTGCTCATATTTGGTAGTCTACAAACTTTGATGACAACATATGAAAACATTGTGAAGTTAGCTAAAACAATAACTCCGACCGGAATACCAACGAAATAGAAAATCATTTGCGCATTTGCAATATAACATGGCTCTCCACCGTATCCAACATCACCGGTTGTGGTATACGATACAACTATGACAGCGCCAACCAGAATACCAGACATACATTCAGCAAATGCAAGGTATCTAAAGAAGGTACCGCTGTTCCTATTTGAAGAAACTGTGAGGATTGATGAAAATACCCGCATCATATGAAATGTGCAAATGAACATCCAAAAGAAACCAGACAAGAGAGAGAAGTGAAGGACTGCGCCTAGGAGAGAACACAACCAGGCTGGGGTGATTGTCACAAAACTAAATAAGAGTGATAACACTGATGAAACAAACAAGCTGGACACAAGGGAGATATTGTTAAAGCCCGGAACATTGTGAAGGTTCGAAGATCTCATATACGTTATGAAAGTTACTAATAGACAAATAATGGATGCCGAAAGAAATATTACACTTAAGTAAACATTAACACGGGTTGTTTTAGAAGCATCCTCATGGTCGGCCTTGTATTGTATAGAATCATTAGTGTAACTTGTGAGCTTTGCCATGCTTTCCTCGTATACATTTCTGCAAATGTAAGCATCTGAGTCATTTTTGGAAAGAATAAAAGAAGAAAATGTTACATTTTCATCATTGAATGAAATCGCCAAAACCTTATGTTCCAAAGCAAATACAAGCTCCGGCTTCGATATCGGCAGCTTCAGGCGAGCGCAGAATGGTGTTGGTGTGATTTCAAGAACTGTCTTACAGTTGTCATTGGTGAGTAAATTCATTGGTAGCTTTCCATTTCCAGTGTAGTCATCAAAACCGTTTGCCAACAAATCAATTATTTCTAAATTATCAACAAATGCCATAAGATCCCCGAAGAGAACTCCGCCTGTATTTGCAAATATTTCTCTGCGTTCATTGAACACTTCTTGGTCTAATTCTCTGTTAAACGAAACAAAATGACCAAAGTTAAGCTTGTCTATAACAAATGCCACATCTTTAACCAACAACGTTACGTCAGAAGTATTTGCCTCCAAACTCAAATCAAGAGCAATATATTCAATTGTGTTCTCGAAAGAAATTCCGGCAAGTATGTCATGAACGGCACTTTCAATTCCTTGCTTTAATCGAATGTAAGACCTTTCCTCGCAAATAGTTACACTGTGGTAAGTTAGCAATACTTGTGTTGATATGTAGAAACGAAACATGTTCATGGTGTGCTCTATTCCCCTCGCTAATATTTGTTTTCCAATCTCCGTCGGATATAACATGAGCGTCATTCCAAGGTTCATCTTAATTTGCTCCTCAGTTTGCGGAATCTGCAGGAGGTTACATTGACCTTCACCCGCCAAAACAAATCCAGACGGACAGTGTAGCTCGCGGCATCTTCTCTGTAACAAAGTAGATTTGAGGTTAGGTTTTTCAAACGTTTCGTTAAAATTTAAATATCCTGTTGCAAATTAACAGGCTTGCACTAACGTCTGTGTAGTTACGGAACATACAACCGGAAGATGTTGAGTTTACACGAGCGCTTTAGTGCAAGTGTATAATTTAATGTTCACCACATCTGCAAGTTGCTTATGTGCAGATATCTTCAAGTTCAATGCCCTTATGTACTATTTAACCAAATGCACAAAGTAAACACTAGCATTTAAAAGTGGTTTACTTTGCAAATACATTTAGTAAGCTCCAGTACATGTACACAGAGACCCCTCACACTTGCAAGTTTGGGGCTGGCTTGGTGTTTAGAAGCACTGGCGGATCCGGGTGTACTTTTTATTTAAATATAGGAGAAAACAGTAATAAAATACACCCAAAAATGCACCATTTTGGACTACATTTCCCGTTAAAACCCCATGACTACACTTTAAATCAAATAAATTCACTTCTCAGGGACGGACGCATGTCTGAAGGTTACGCTTTTAAGTTACGCCCCCTCTAAGGTCAAATCCTGGATCCGCCCATGAGAAGTGCTTTATAATTGTATACATGTGAGAGCTAGGCTTAAGGAACTTTGCAAAAAAAGAAATTCCCGAAACAAGAACAGACATCAAGATGTTGTGTGTTTAGAATAATAAAATGAGTTTAAAAATATCGAACAAATATGCCAGAGGCACCAGTATTACTTTTATTTTGCATAAGTCATTTTAAAGAAATTCACTAGACAAGGTCTACACAACATTTAGGCGTGTTAAGTCTCTATAATTTAGCAGCTCTTTTGCTTTAAAATCTGTAAAAATATTTAAACTATTTTTTTTCCTTTTATCAGTACATAAATTAAAAAAGACCTTTTTCTAAAATGAAGCAAGAGATGGCTGTTTAAGTATCTATGAAGTAAGTGAATAAAATGAAAACATGCAAACACATGATTCAAAGCTTCATTTAATAATATTCTGAGTTGATAATGACACACACACACACACACACACACACACACACACACACACGAAAAAACGCACTTTGTTTGGGCGATCGCTTCCTTTTTTGCCTGTACCTCGACTATTTTAAAAAACAAACAAACTCGTAAATGATTTAAAAGAAATATAATGGCCTTAACATGTGACTTGCATAGCATTGACTATAATTGTAAATTAAAATCACATACCAGGAATTTATCAGCATATTCCGTTCGAAGGCAAATTAAGTCTGCTACCTCATTTTCATGGTTTTCTACTTGCGAGTGTTCCAGGTCGTTGAAGTCCAAGAGGGCAACATAAGAAAACGGTAATTTGAAAAGAGGCGAATTGCAAGTGTAGACCCCATGAATTTCATCGGTTTGGATCCCATTACAAAGCGCACAATGTACGTTTTTATATTGATAATTATACACTGAAGAGTATGACAAACAAGCCTTTTCCAGATCTGTGTCGTATTTGCCCCAGTTTCCAGTGACGTTGCAACGGTTTATAATTTTTGAACATTTTTCTACTTCAAAATATAAAGAAGGTGGATTAAATATAACGTTACAGTATCGTGTTTTAGTCAAAACATGTGGTATTTCCTCATATGCACCGATAAAAGCTGTTCTTCCTTGTGTACATGACACGGTAACATTCCAAGGAACCAACTTGATGTCATCAGCATTGTTACAAATACTGCAATACCTGTTTTTAAACGTGTTACCATCTATGTCAGAATACGGCATGAAATACCTCATGCTTTCTTTAAAATCGAAGTCCGAGTAGTCTCTTTCGCATTTTAACCGGATTTCATCATCGCCTACAAATTGCGCCGGGCATCTAGAAATCATATTGAAAGAATGCAGACTATTGCATGCCGACTCGAGTGGTGATAAATACTGAGGTAACTGGCATTCCCAAACGTCGTGTTTTATTTGCTGGACCTCGTCATCACTCAATGACCTTGGTGGCTTGTCAGGACAACATTCCCGTCCACAGTCGTCGTCACACCGACAATGAGCGCAACAGGGTATATCCTCCGTAGGTGCTAATGCAGGAGAGTAGCACAAGTCTGTATATGGGCAGTAGTTTTGAAACTGGCCAGCCATATCAGTTGGTTGGTTCAGCCCTGTAGTAGTTGGCTGGCTTAGTGAGACCAAATTAAGTGCACTATAACATGCCATACTGATTAATACACTGAATAAGAATGCCATTTTTTAAAAATATTTAATGACATTTTAAAAATATCACAAGTGAGATTTTTCATCCCATCGAATGGCGTGCTGCTTATGTACCCTTTTTATCCGAACTATCTGGCAACGGTCACGTCCGCATTGCAATTCAAAGTTGACGTAATTCCGGCCCTAAAACATTATTTACAGTACACATCACTCCAGAGGGTTATGATACAGCGTGTTTAATGGAGCTGTGTCCCAAGGTGATCGTATCTCGTGTTTCGTGGATGAAAACAGCAGTTCAACGGTGATGAATGCTGATGATTTTTTCTCCTCTTTAAATGGGTGATTATGCCATTGTCAACGGTTTATAAGAGAGCTTAATTGTATTGGAAAATGTAAATGATTGATAGTAGATTATTATGCTGATAATGGAAACGTGTCGTTTTATTATTTTCTATAAACATCACTATTTGCCGATGACCGGTAGTGTGTCTGCCTGTCTATTGTTAATACAGTCGGTTTTATGAAATTACAAAATGTGATAGCGACTATATTAATTTTTTATTGTCAGATTGGAAAGCCCTTGAGAATGATGGAATACCTTTTAATAACGCGTTAAAAATGCTTTACAAAAACATAAAAAATGTTTTAAGGAAGTATTGATAGATTAGACCAACGACAAACATCATTTGTAAAATACCATGACACCAAAGAGAAAGGCATATAGAAAAGGATGATTGATGATAGTTGTCCAGTGATTGATGGCAACATTACTAACGACTTCGGTCCATATTTACTGACGTCAAATGCCCGTATCTTGGGGTATAATGTTTCATTATATACCTATCATAATTCACACACAATTCATATCGGCCGTATTGCATTAATGCGTATGTTACCATATATAGTAATACATTTGTGCAGAGTTCTCGCGATTATATGCATGATTCGGCGATTATCAGTTTTGCGGCCCGGGCCGATTATCGATTATCATTTTGCGACCCGTAGAACGTTCGCGCGTGAATTCAATTTTCGTCTTAAATCAAGTTTGGCGACTGTGAAATCATGTATTAACTACATAATAACAATTTATTGATCTGCTTAAACAGATAAATCATTAAAATCCTAAAGGAAGGCAAAATCGAAAGCAGTTGAGAAAAATATGTTAGTGATTGATAACTAGTGTGGACTATTATTATTTAGCATTGACATTTTAAAAAACAAACAAAGGAAGCGGCCAAATTACTTGAAAATCAACAAAGATAATCAAATAACTTGTATTACTGATGTCAACATGTAGGTACATAAGTTGTCCGGTTAGCACAGTCCAGTAGCACTCGCTTCTCATGTATGCGGCCCGGGTTCGATTCCACCGGCCTGGACGCATGTGAGTTTGGTTTGTGGTCACCAAGCCGGACAAGTGGGTTTCCTCCGGGTACGCCGGTTTCCCCCACAACACAAGACCAAACTCTCGCGCAACATCGTACCAACGAGAGTGATTAATATAAGTTTCAATAGCTTTTTCCACAATCGTTGTAAAATAAATACGTTTAAACTAAGTACAAACAGCCGTTCTACTACTATGTTTTCATGTTTAATAAATTGTGTCATTTTAATATATTGTTTCTAAAAGAAGTGCGTGATGATCCATATTAAAATGCTATGAAGCATGTAGCTAATACCATGTGTTTCTTAAATGGTTTATATTTTAGTGTTTGGGGCTTCAAAAAAGAGATAAGGGTTTTGCAATTTGATTCACTTTTCAAAAAATGAAATAAATCAAGATTTCCACGTGTCAAATGTTAGAATTGATTTTCATATTTATCTTATATCGCTTTGACCCCCTCTTCTACGGATACACACCATACTGCGTTTGCCATTGACTGAACAGACCTTATATTGACGTCAAAAAAAACCATTATTCCATTCCTGATTGAGAACGTTTGCTTTACCATGCATGTTGTTAATGCCATCTTTTGACCTCACCGTTGGACCAAGCTCGTTCCAAAAGTGATCAATAATGGTTTCATATCTGGTATGAGAGTCGGCGAAGGAACACAAGCAATTCGATGGCGTGGTAGCATAACTTGTCCAACGTTATGTCCTATGCCTCTTAAAAGCTGGTAAGGTTTCAAGGATGTCGCAAAACGATACATTTACTAATACCGTCACCACGTGCTGTATAAGAGGCCGTTTGAAAACAACGTTGCAGGTGCGTCAACGTTTTTAAACGGTCCGTTCCTGCGTTCGTTAAACGTGGTCGTCGGGACGTTTAAAAGTTCTACTGACTTCAGTTAGGCATTCACCCCGAATAAGCATCAACAATGCTTGAATTTGGTGATATTCAGTAAATCTTGGCATTTCAATCTAACGCAGATTTGAAATAGGATGTGATCTTACCTTTATTAATGACGCAACGAAAGTGACCAAATAAGTTGTGGTTCTCCCACGGGCTACGCGTGCAAATCGTAATTTCATAATCGCTATACCATCGTGTTTCTCCAATTCAAACGCATATTTAATACACTATAGCGATAAGAAAAACTACATATAATTAGTACACCCAATTTTAGACCGATCACTGTTTTTAAATCGGGGATATTTAAAAATAAACAGTACACACTTTCTTTTGTAACCGAGTAAATAATACACGAGTTGTTAGTATCAGGATTTGGTCCGGAATGTCTCATTTCGACACTCGTGGAATTTTGCAAATTTTGAATTCACCCGGATACAGCCTCGTGAAGTCCGAATTTGAAAAAAAAAATCCACTCGAGTCGAATACAACCTCCCGGATGAAAACGCAGTACTAGTAACCCTACATTATTACCCCCAGCTCATCCTTACTAATATCATCGGGCCAGATTCATTAACGTCCTATTGCCATTTTAACTAACGTCTTTGGGACATATTCACTTACGTCCTTGGGCAAGGCTCCCTTATGCCCTGGACACGTATTCGCTAGAACCATTGATCAAATTCACTAACGTGCTGAACCAGTTTAACTAACGATCTTACGTCATATTCACTAACGTCATGGACATATATCCACTAACGTTCTTGAGCCATTACTCCAGTAACTCAGATGCTCCAAGACCTGAAGCTCCCATCCGTGCACAACCAAAGGAAGGCGAATCGGTTGATCTTCTCCTAGAAGGTGGCTGGTGCCACTCCTGCCGTGCCATCTTTATTCAAATCATGTCCGCCAAAATGAACGGAAAGTTACCACTATGACACCCAAAGACTACCGCTCAGATAACATTACAGAAAAACAAATGGAAGTGCTTAATGTGCCAGTTAGACATAAGACACAAACATTAAATGAAATCCTGGTAGGAAAAGTGCGCCCGTAGTGGGGCTCGCACCCACGACCACCAGAACCATAGCACGGCGCTCCAACCGACTTAGCTAACCGGACGTCTGGATCTTACCGACACACTCTACTCTCCTCCTCCCATTTACATGTTAGGCCGACGTAGTCACTCCTGTCGTTTACCGGTGCCACCATTAAAGTATACTTGGGATGACAGGTGCCCCCGGTGTGGGGATAGAACCCACGACTGCCGGAACACTAGCACGGTGCTCCAACCGATTTAGCTAACCGGACGTCTGGATCTTACCGACACACTCTACACTCCTCCTCCCATTTACATGTTAGGCCGATGTAGTCACTCCTGTCGTTTACCGCTGCCACCATTAAAGTATACTTGGGATGACAAGTGCCCCCGGTGTGGGGCTCGAACCCACGACTGCCGGAACACTAGCACGGTGCTCTAACCAACTGAGCTAACCGGACGGGTGGTTCCAAACCACGCACACTACACATTTATTTTCCCCAAATACTACAATATACTGGAATTAACTTGAAGATAATGTCATTTGTGCTACTACAATCGATAGCTTCAGAACAGCTGTGCTCCACTGGGATTAAACTCACACTCACTCTGGTGTTGCTTTGCGTTTAAGGCTCTGCAATGTACCTATCCAGATTCATATCTAGATCCAGATCCGTGCAACATTAATTTTTATAAACTGATTAACCGTAAAACTTTAAATCCTTATCCTTGTATACATGCCTAATTTACTGAACAATATTACAAACACACTAAATGTCATACATTAACAAATTATAAAATATTTTAAAATAAAATTACTATACTGTAGTACTGTTACGTGTACTGTAGTTGTAATTTACGCCGTTCTCCGATGCGCAAGGGGGATCACTGTGCTGGAGCAACCAGAAAGTTATCATAGTAGCATGTAACCTAAAATGGAGGAATCTGACGAAGAACTCCGCTTTTCGAAAAGAAAGTTGCATTCGTCAGGTGCAATTTCATCGAGTGAGGAAGATACGTGCATATGTAACAATCCAAAATCGGTACTGTACTTTACCGTTGATGTTAGATTTGAATGCTATTTTTGAAAGGGACAAACTAGATATAAAAGGTTTACATGTCAGTAGGTACTGAAGTGTTCTAATCCCGCCTCATCCTGCCCACAGGGGTTTCTCTCGATTTTATTTACTTTACAGTATATAAATAATATATTGACAATATATAATAAAAAAACGTGACAAACCCCTGTAATCCTGCCCCTAACTTGATTCAGCCTCATTTTTGCAACAACTGCAACTGCACATTTCATTAAGGGAACTTAAAGCTGCACTCTCACAGATTTATCATTTTTTCAACTTTTTTTATTTATTGTCTTTGTATGAGCAAATTTTTGCATAATTATCTGCAAACCAGTGATAAAAGACTGCCGACAAAAAATTAGATCGCAGGTTTTCATATATCGGTTCAAAAATTAATGTTTTATGGCTAAAAGCGTTACAGTGTTTAAGAAAAATGCAAAAACCATCATTTTTTTTAACTTAAATATAAAAATCTGCGATCAAATGTTTTGTCAGCAGTCTCATATTACTGGTTTACATGCATTTTCGCATAAATTGGCTTGTTCAAAAAATAAAATAGTTGTCAAAACGTTCAATCTGTGAGAGTGCAGCTTTAAATATTTTGTTGCAAATAATAAATGTGAAACAGTGTTCATGTACAATCCGGACTGTCTGCTTTGGTCGTTAGCGGTCCAAAGAAACCGAACATGTTGCAGACAAGCAAAGTACAAATGTATTTTCTGTGAAAGGGCCGTAATTGATGTTAGAAAAACTCTTGGCCCAATCCCTAAAAAAGTGCAAGTTCTTTTTATATGAATGTGCACAGGCTTTGTTACATTGCACTGTTTCTGTTTCTTTGTTGTTTTCTTCATCATATATCATTATGTAACATACACATGCCATATTTCTGAGAGGCTTCCCAGGGGATTTGGTCTGAATTCCAGGGGATTTTGATATTACACAAGGGGATTTTTACGGAGCGAAAATTTGCACAATATCTACATTTATGATTTAAGAATAAATACAGAAACACACTCTAATTTCAATAATTTTTGGACTTAGTCATCATGGTCCTTCATGGAATTTCACACTCATAACATTATAGATTCTTTCCACTGACGCTGTTTTAAATTCCAGGGGATATGGATCCCCCAGCGGGGGACCAGGGGATGGGTCGGAATTCCGGGGGATTTTTCCCCCCGTCGGGGGATATGGCATGTATGATGTAATAAAATATGTTTTAATTAAATTAAGTACAAATAGTAATGAAATGGATTGAAAATGAACAAGTATTGGGTATGCAAGAGGGAAGGGATGGTTACAATCTCATGAAATGCACAGAAAAAGTATAGCACAATGATTTTTAATTCTTTAAAGAGACTCGCTCACATGGTTTGCTGACATTTTTTTAAACTTGGTTCAAATAAAGTTATTTTAATTTTCTTTGATGAACATAAACTTAGAAGCAATTGGAAGAGAACTTTTTGAAAAGCAATTTGTTTATCGAAGCTTTAAGTCATTCAATTTTCAATAGCATTTTTATGCTTTTAAGCAAAATAGGGACTTTTCTGTCATATATTGTTAATTTGTTGTATAAGAATAGAGCTCTTACCATAAATTTAAGTCATATTGTGTGCTTGGCGCATGTTTTTTTGAGAACATTGCATGCTAAAAAATTATTTAGCCCCATTCAGCAAAAATTTTAAAATCTGTTTGAGTCAATAACATCAGAAACTGGCCAATTTGCGATGAGTATCCACTACAGCATATCTGTTTAAATTCCTTGGTGTGTAAACCAATAAAGTGGTACTGAACACAGGGTTTCAATATATCAATACAAAAGTTTCAGCAAGAATAAGAAAGTTTCAATCTGTTATCAAGATAGGGGAAGTGAACCTAAATTATTTGTCAGTGTAAGGGGGTAAATGCATGACATCAGCAGGCTAAGCAGGTGTGCATCAAACAATTGGTGTAGGGTAATGTTTTTAATAGGAACCAATTGCATTGTTTTAGATTTGCCTATTTGAAGCTGCTAAATCAGAAAATAGTCCGATGGAAACACCCCTTTGTGTGTCTAAAAGTACATTTATGGTATTTTTAAGTTTTGATGATGTTATATATCATTGTTACAAGCATTTTGTTCACATTTCAAAAGAAACTTCAGTGAGTCCCTGACTGAATTTTTGACGGTGTTCCATCATGACTTTTAGAAGTATTTGAGTGCCATCAGTGACATGAGTGGGAAACAAAAAGATGAGGTTGCTACATATTCCTAGCTGTTACCAAAGAGACCCCAATTGTTTGGTGAAAAGCACAGACACACACGAGACACTTTTAACCAGTACTGGGTACTCCAAATTTCCCAATAATACTCTCAAATACCGAGCACCAGAGGCAGCTAATGTTACAATTTTTTAACGCCTTTTGTTTACACGGTCAAGAACTGAAGCCAGTACCTTATACAGATACTCAACCTTTAGTCTGTCGTGGTTGTTTTAGTAGTAATTTGAGTTTTACTAACATTTATAGGAGCTGATTTTCCTTGTAGGTAAGCAGAAGTTCTGAGAGGCTCCAGAAAAAGAGGCAGAGACTGTTTAACAAGCCTACCAGAGCGGAAGTGTGGGCAAATATAACTCCCTCAAAGTCACCAAGCAGATATGAGAATTTGAAACCTAGAAAAATAGTGAATAACTTCACAAAGGAGTAAGTTTTTAGCTCAACTATTCAAAGAAAAATGAGGTTTTACTACTCGGGTCAGCGTTTGCGTCGGCTCCTGTCTAAAGTTTTAGGGCAAGTTGGCATTTTCACTTCACAACTCCAATACCCTTCTAGCCGGGCTTCATTTAATTCACTTACTACTTTACACAGTTGTTAAGGACCATCATACAATGAGGCCACATACCTCCATATTATCCTTAATACAAATTATGGCCACTGATTGACTTACATATATATGTAGGAACTTAAGTTAAAGACTTATAGCACATTTTGTCAGGTTAAAGTTTTAGGGCAAGTTGGGATTTTTTCTAATAACTTCTATACCCTTCATTCAATTGACTAAATACTTTACACAAATATTGATGACCATTTTACAATTAGGTAACATAACACCATTTCATCCTAAATACAAAATATAGCCCATGATTGACTTAGAAACATAGGTTAAAGTTGTAGGGCAAGTTTGGATTGTCACTAATTACTTCTATACCTTTCATCCAATTGACTTAATACTTCACAAAGTTGTTTATGGCCATCTACATAACTCCATATTACCCCTAAATACAAATTATGGCCCTGGATTTCCATTTTTTCCTTTTGTTTTATTGCTTTTGACAGGCACATTTTTATATAATATTTTTAACCAAAGTGAAGCCTGGTTATTAAAGTGATGTATGCCGATGTTGGGGCGGGCTGGCATGAGGAAGGTATCAAACTCACTTATGGTATAAAATAATTTTAGTTAGATTTGGTAAAGGGTGACCAAACTTCGTATGTAGGAAGAGTCTATGAAGACCTTTCATGGGATTGCATTTGGAGTCACTAGAGTCAAAGTCAAGGTGACTGTTTCTGAAAATAAAAAAAGTGGTTGGAAGTGAATAACTTAGTTAGGGTTGACATATTGCAACCAAACTTGGGATTATGTATAGGGCTTCGAGAGTCATGGTCAAGGTCAAAGTCACTAAAACTCAAATAGAAAAATTGGTAGGACTGAATAACTTCAGTTAGGATTGACATATTTGGACCAAACTTGGTATTTTGGTAGAGATTATGGAGACCTTTCATGGGATGACATTTGTAGCCCCTAGGTCAAGGTCACTGTTACTAAAATATATATAACCATTTGATACTGAATAACTTTAGTAAGGGTTGACATAATGTGACCAAATTTTGTATGTAGGAAACGTTTATGGAGGACTTCCATGGAGTTTGCATTTGGAGCCCCTACGGTCAAGGTCAAGGTCACTGTAAATGAAATAGAAAACCCCCCAGACTAAACTGAGTCTCACAAACAGACTGAAGTCATTTTGTCAATCATCGAAAACCTGGTTTTGTTGCATTGTGGCATTTCTTGTTTACTTTCTTTATTTTTTTATTGCTTTTGATATGCACATATTACATCATTATTGTATTCATTTCTTATAGTTGAGTGGCTGTCCATCGACAGCTCTTGTTAGTTGTTATATTGATCTAATAAAAGCTTTACATATAAGTAAATCTATATCGAGCACAGTACTTGTAAAAAGAAAATGATATGTAATATTATGGTTTTAAACTTTTTACAGTCCCAAACTAAAGTAATTAATCTTAAGGATTTTATTACATACAATGCTGTTTTCAGAAATAACAGATACAATTATGATCCACTAGAGACAAGTGGGGAAGAGTCATTGGATGACTTCATTGTGGATGATGTAGAAGATTTCAAATCAGAATCCAGCTCAGATGGTGGAGATTCAAGTTCAGTAACTACCCGCATAAAATCACACAAAACACAGCCGGTAAATTCTTGAATAATACAATTATTTTGAAATGATTTGAATATAGTGTAAAGCCTCTATCACTGCAACTTACTGAAGTTCTTGGAATAAAAGTAGTCTAAAGCACTAGTGAGTAGTGAATAAATTGGTTATTTTATTACTCATTACAAGAATATTCTTTCAGTCTACTCCAAGGATAATAGGCAGAAGGAAACGTCTCATCACTGAAACAGACTCTGATGACTCAGAGGAAGAGAAAGAGTCTACTGAATCCACTGAAGGTAATAAAAGCTTGAACAAATTAAATGAAGAAAAGGTTAATGAAGGGTATGAAGCTGCCAAGGTTGATCCTGATGAGCAACAATTACATTCAGAAGGTGGAGAAAGACTGAATTTTGAAAATGTTACAGGAAATGAACTTACACCAGATTTGACAACAGTCAATGATGATGATGATGATGATAGTGACGAAGAAATTATAAGCCCTCAAAAGATACACTCTAAATTAAATGTACTAGAAAGTGAAAGTGATGCTACAGACAATGAAGCTGATGATTTATGGCAAGTAACCAAAGAAGGAGCATCTCAAGCATTTGACATTTCATCTGATCACACTGCAAATACAAGTTCTTCCCCCGAGATTAGTAATGACAATTCAAGTTCTGAGCAGGAAACTGAGTCTGAATCAAGTGAAGAGGAAGAGGGACAATCAGGAAGAGTTAGGATTCAAAAATTGAAGAAGAAACGGGAAAGAGACAGATTATTCGAACAGTTTAGGAAAGAGAGGGATAGAAAAATAGCAAAAGAAACTAAGACTGATAGTAAATAAAAAATAAATAATATTGTCCTACATAAATACATGGACAATACATAGCAGGCGTACAGTTTGTATCTTATCTGTATTTTGTAAGCTCATATGAGCACTAGTAACTATGGAAGCTGCTTTTTCATCTGCTCGCCGCGGATCCTGGTCCGAACGATTGTGTTGATAATATTGTTGTTTATTTGAATAGGAGTTATCTTGGATAAAAAAGAAGGTAGATGCTCAGCCAAAATGCAGTGTTTTTGGGTGAGCGATAAAGGCCCTTCACCACCCTCTTGATTGTAAAATAATTTACATATCCGTTCATTGTCCTGTTTTATTTGTATCTAATGTGCAACAATTTCATGGTCTTTACGTTACGAAGAACATTTACCTAAATTTATTGTTAATATCATATTTTTAAAGTTGATCTATGATTTATTATTATTGTTGTCCATATTATTACTTTATGCTATTAGAGAATAAATATATACAAATTTTTATGCATTCATACTTGGCCGTGATTTTTATTCTGTAATTCATTATGTGTCTCATATTATACACAACTTTATATGCATTTACATTTGTAGATGAAAATCCTGTTTTGCCTGAAAAGACGACTTATAGATTTTTAGCTCGACTATTTGAAGAATAGGTGGGCTATACTACTCGCCCCAGCATCGGCGTCCGGTTTAAGTTTTAGGGCAAGTTGAGATTTTCACTTATAAGTCCAATACCTTTCATTCAATTGAGTTAATACTTCACACAGTTGTTCAGGGCCATCACATGATGAGGTTAGATAATTCCATATTATTCTTTACACAGATTATGGCCCCTGATTGACTATGAAACTTAGGTTAGTTTTAGGGCAGGTTGGGATATATTTATAAATAACTTCTATACCCTTTGTTCAATTGACTCAATACTTCACACAGTTGTTCAGGACCATCACACAATGAGGTTACATAACTCCATATTATCCTTAATACAAGTTATGGCCCCTGATTGACTTATGTTAAAGTTGTAGGGCAGGTAAAAGTTTTAGGGCAAGTTGGGATTTTCACTTAAAACTCCAATACCATTCGTTCAATTGACTTAATACTTCACACTGTTGTTCAGAGCCATGATATAATGAGGTTAGATAACTCCATATTATATTTTATACAAATTATGGTTCCTGATTGACTATGTAACTTAGGTTAAAGTTTTAGGGCAGGTTGGGATATTTATTAATAACTTCTATACCCTTCATTCAATTGACTTAATACTTCACACAATTGTTCAGGACCTTCAGGACCATCACCCAATGAGGTTACATAACTCCATATCCTTAATACAAGTTATGGCCCCTGATCAGACTTAGGTTAAAGTTTTAGGCAAGTGAAAGTTAAGGGCAAGGTGGGATTTTAATAAAAAAACTTCTATACCTTTCATTCAATGCACTTAATAAAATTCAAAATTATTTACGACCATCTTACAACAAGAAACATAACTCCATTTTAACCCTAAATACAAATTATGTCCCTTGAATATATTTATATTTATTTTTTAAATTTATTTTGACAGGCACATTTTTACATTCTTAACCAGTGTTTTACAAAGGGAAAACAAGGAGGGCTATTTTATATGGCCCTTATTTTTTATTTTATTTTTTTATTTTAATTTCTTTTGAAAGGCATATTTGTATATTCTTTACCACATTTTCATAATGGGAAATCAAGTATTTGAATGACTTGCGTCATTTTTCAGGTGGTGGGAGGGCAGCATCAAAGTCACCTTATGTATTGAATAATTTTAGTTAGGTTTGACATAAATAGACCAAACTTGGTAATACTACATTGTTATTGTATTCACTTATAAGTCAAAGCAGCGAAGTCGAGCGCGCTGTCTTACGACAGCTCTTGTTGATTTGGCGCCCGTTTACGTTACAAAAACAGATTATATCATATGCGGATAATTACTGAATTATTTATGGTCCAATTATGATGAAACGTTGTGATAAGTGTTTTTGAGCATTATTTCTAGGTCAAATTCGATCGTAAGGTACAGCGCCATGCCAAAACCGAGCGAACAGTTTTAAGAACAGCTTATTAATAAAACAAACAACAAATTAAACTTAATGGAAATTCTAACGTATACCATAACTAAAGAGTGGCCAATAATTTAGTTACGCTGTCTGTATGGATCGGCAGATATAGTATAAAACAATAAGAGTAAACAGCACCTGCATAATGTAAATAGGTTTTTGAAACCAAGCTTGTCTGTGGTGGTTGTTAAGACAGTAAGGTTAGATTTAACTTTGGTTTATTTGCAAGCAACCACATCGAAAATTGGCGTATACATGTATGCCAGAATAGCGCATTAATAATGTAAAATTATTTCCAGGCGTTTGATTCTCATTTGACAGAGTGCCTTTTATTCTTAGAAGATCCAAATATGCTCCATGAAATGTTGATTTAGATGTGAATGGACTTTATATATTAAACACTGCTCACACTTCTATCAACCAATTCCAAAATATCCAAACCTGAGTAATAAATGCATCTCCAGACCAGCTGGTTGTTCTTAGAAGATCCAAATATGTTCCATGAAATGTTGATTTAGATGTCAATGGCCTTTATATATTAAACACTGCTCACACTTCTATCAACCAATTCCAAAATATCCAAACCTGAGTAACAAATGCATGCTCAGACTACAGGGAAATCATGCAAACTTAGCCTTTTGTTTATTATGGTGCCATGATTCCAAAATCTATTCAAAAACACGGAAAGAGTAGATTTACTATTTCAAAACCTTTGGAAACCTCAACCGCCCTCTAGCCATCTTTAATGATTAAAAGATAGCTGCTTTTCGCCTTTTGATATTTATTTTCTCTACTTACCCATGTTTACAGCATGACCAATTTAAATGTTAACTAAAATACAAATTGACATCATTTTTTAAATATTTAGATTATTAGAGTGATTTCACTTAATATTGTTATTTTAGGAAACATAACTTAAACTGAAGAGAAAGGCGTTTGAAATAGCGTGACGTTCAACTATTGAAAAAAATCATTTTTGGCATGGCGCAGTAAATCGGCCAAGTAAGACCAGAGATATGTCCCATTTACAGTTAAAATATAAAGATTATTTGTTGATTTCAGTGTAAGATCGTATTTTTTTCACGAGTGTCATGGGATATCATAAGCAAATCCACTTGTGAAAATATGTTTTCAGTAACTCGTATTTCAATCATATTTTATTAAATTATTTATTTTCTAAGAATTGTAGAGCAGCCTGATGAGGAGGTCAGTGTTATACAATATGCATTTCATTGAAATTATTCTTGTCTCAGCCAAAACTTTCTATTATCGGGAATTTTATCAAACTTCACTGAACTGTAGCGCACCATAGGATAGTGTGTTGCACGTCACACTTTGAGGTCTATGTTACATAGTATTAAATTCGTAGCAATACTTCGTTCCTCTGCCATAGCTTTGTTATTTACCATGGAAATTATATCCAACAACTGAAGCACATGACTTTGTGCTCTCATCTTAAAGATCAATGTCTTATTTGGAGGTCAGTGGTGTACAATAAGGTTTTTTATTAGACTGGATGACTTATGGGTGATAATTGCTGTGAATTGATTTATATTGATAATGATTTGATCTACAGATTTTGATTAAAGGAACCGTCAGAATGCTTCGAATATTTTAATTAAACCTTCATATGCACAATATCATGGGTTTATTTCATGTCTCAGTTTTGCTTGTTTTGTCCAAGGTTTGTTATACTATTAATTTATTTTTAAGAATGTTATATTATATTGTAATATTAAAATGCATCTGAATCTAATTGAGAAAAGGCAAGACTTTGACTCTTCCTTTGGGATTATGCAATGCTCCAACTACATTTCATTGATTTTTAATTTATATAAACTAAAAACAGTACAAGAAAATATCATAACCAGGAGGACTGAAATCTGTGATCTTACATGCATGTAATCGTAACATGCATCGTTTATACAAACGGTTAACATATCGTGGTGACCTCTTCAAGTGCTGCGGAGAAACGTCTCAATTGCAACACACAGATGAAATTTACAGATTTCTATGCCTGGTGCTGTCATAGTTTTGATACAGCAATTTGGATACAGTCATGAAAGATGCAAAGTCCACGGGGTGTAATGAATTTTACCAATTTTAAATTCACCCTTCTTAAGAATCCACAAGAATGTATAAAATGGGATTTATCTAGAAACATACCATAGTTATTGCATCTCCAAAAAAATAAATCAACTGAGTGTCACGATTGAGACAAGTGCAAAAATACAGTTATGCGTGGTGTCTGCGTCCTGTTTAATAGCACTGAAACATCGAGGTATTTGTGATACTGGCACTGTAATGGGAACGCTGATTTCTGCAGAAAAAATAACTTCCGTGACAAAGCAAACTTTATAAAATGTTTTGTGCCTTACAGAATCGAAGAATAGCCAATAATTCTCAGCATGTTTCTTACCTTTCGTTTTAATTGTATTTTACAAGAACATATACCAGAAAAAAATGTAATGGTTGTAATGGCATGGAACAAAAGCAAATATTAGTATAAAGAACAACACTACTATCCAATCATCAAATCAAACATCCAAACAGTCAATATGTAACTCCTTGAGCAAACAAAACATTTTAATGAAATACTGACCTAGGTTTCAAAGTACAGAGACTGACTCAATTATGAAACAAAATTGCAATTACTAAGTATTTCATTAATATTTGCTTTTGTTCCATGCCGTTACAACCATTTTTTCTGGTATAACACTGGTTCAATACAACATGAATGCGCGTCGCACCACTATTTGAACAAATGGAAACATAACGTATAAACTGTTCTTGTCGTCTATTTCTCACAACCATTTCGTTAAGTTAGCTTTTTGTTTTGTTGAGCTGAAATTGTGTGATGCTGTGATAAGAATATAATTACAATATGCCAATATTACCCAATGAACACTAGCATCTCATGGTGCAATCTCAGGGTGCAGCGTTTACAACGTTGCTGGCACGTTGTCCGCCCAATTGAATCACTCACTGTAGTTATTGATATTAATGGTGTGGTGAGTAAACATGCTCATGATGCATTGCTACATCAAAACACTTGGGATTGTGCAAGGAACTTCACCATAAAAGCGTTTTTATAATAAGAGTGAATTGCGAGAGCGATAACGCATTTATAATATACTAAGTAGTTTGTTTGATTTTTTTTGTTAGGCGAATCAGTGTTGCAATTATTCATTTCAAGCCCTGTTATGTTCTGAAATAACGTTTACGCTACTTGCTTGTTATCAGTAAGATCTTTTTAATATAAAATTAACCTGTAAAAATGCAATTGTAGTATTGATAATAATTTGATATGCAGATTATGAATGAGGGAACAGTCAGAATGCTTCAAAGATATTAATGAAACCTTTCTTAATTTGCACAGTACAATGGGTTTAAATCATAACTCAGTTTTGCTTGTTAAGTTCCAGTTTTAATGTACGATTAAATGTTTGTGCTTTTAATACTTATGTGAAAAACTACAGAAACAAGTTCGGTAACAAAAAGTTTAAACATAAACCCGGTTTAATGGCACTGGGTAAACGACAAAGACATAGAACACAAAAACAAAAAATCATTTTAAGTTTCTAATTGTTACATTCAAATGCATCTAAATCTAAGAGAAAAAGACAAGGCGTTGCCTCTTCCTTTTGGGTTATGCAATGCTCCAACTACATTTCATTGATTTATGGCGGAGTTGTCTTATTTTGCTTTTCCTTCATATAGTAGATAATTATTAGTTTGTTAGAGGTAAAATAATTCATCCCTCTGGCGTGCACGTGTGTTTGCATTTTCTATCCGTTTCGGGAAAGCATAACTGCATACCATTAAATTTGGGAAATTTTATAATTCGTAACTGTGTTTTGTATATTTCGCCAAAACGCACATGCTTCCTTGTTTTCCTACGCCATAACTCCCTGTAATCTTAAATAGTTCCAAAGAACCATATTTTTGTATAAAAATCTAGTTTGAATAATTTCATAATGTTTTTTTTTGCCCCCGAAGGTGGGCATATTAAAATCGCACCGTCCGTCCGTCCGTATGTCCGGCTCAATAACTCGTGTCCAGGCTGTAACTTTCTCTTGTATGGACAGATTTTAAAATAACTTGCCACATGTGTTCGACATACCAAGACGACGTGTCGTGTGCAAGACCCGTGTCCCTTCCTCTAAGGTCAAGGTCACACTTAGTGTTTATTCACAATGGAATGCTGCATATAAGTACATAGAGTATAGGTTGTCGTGTCTGGGCTGTAACTTTCTCTTGTATGGACAAATTGTAAAATAACTTGCCACATGCGTTCGACATACCAAGAAGACGTTTCGCGTGCAAGGCCCGTGTCCATACCTCTAAGTTGAACAAGCGCCGTAGCCACACTGAGGCACACCGAGGCAGCTGCCTCGGTTAAAATTTGCAGAGCAAAAATTGAAAAATATACATAAAAAGGCAATGAAAAATAATAAAATGTGCATCTGAATTCGAGACACCACTACAATATAACAGAACTATGTACAATTAATTATGCAAACTGTTGTAGCAACAGGCAAGTTGAGGCACCATCCTCGCTGTTATTGAGCTCTGTCAGGTCGGACTCTGTTCAATGTATAAAACTGTACGGCAGTGATTTTTGCTCGCGCACTATTGTTCAAACGATTCCGCATAAAATTAAGCCTACAATGGTGGACATTGCTACATGTATACAGGGCAAGAATCGGTTGTTTCTCGATCGCTTCTTGGTTTCTGATGGACCTGGACACATTTGGAGTGGTATGCTCCTCTTCATTGCGAAGATTGACGGTCAATCTACGTAAGGGTTACAAAATCATTAATTTACGACTTACACACAGTGATACTAAGGTCTGGCAAAGATTCATTGTGAAGAACTGTATTTAACTAGCATGACCTATAAATAAAACGTTTTTATTATAAAAACTAGTCGTTGTGATGCAACAATTAAAGTCGAAAGCAGACAGTACCGGTATTTATCACTTCATGTCGTAACTACTTTGCATGCTCCAGTGTTTTATTCCATACTCTTTACAGGTGTTTGTCCGGATTTAGCAATTTTGGTTTCACGTCAAAGACAGTTGTCGTATAAAGAGATATTTAACATTCTTAACTTCAATGTTATTAAACTATCCAAGTTGTCTGCAATTAAACAGAGAAGGTTCAGCATTTATTGGGAGATGCAGTTTTACTGGCTACGGTATTCCGGTAGCGAAGATGGTGCTTATTGTACACCTTGTTTTGTGTTTGCACAAACAGATGTTAGACACACAGAATTTACTTGTACACCATTTAAAAACATTGGACAAATGATGTTGGGGCTAAATGGGTATCTTACCAAGTCACAACTGTTCTAAAACACATTGATGCGGTAACCGCTAATGTGATGTTTATAAACAGTTTATACAGGAAAAACGGAATCAATAAATGTGTCGCTGAGCACAGCTTATTCCGATGAAATAATCGAAATCAGACATGTTCTTATGGCCATAATTGAAGTTATTATAAAACTTTAATCACAATTAATTCCTCTTAGAGGGAGGTGGTTTAAAGATTAAAACCGCGAGGATAGCAATTCTAAATTCTTTATGGACTGGATAAGCGCATATGATGAAAAACGTTCCAACCAAATAAATATTGTAGTGCCAGGGGAACCACGGATCGTTGGTAGACGAAACTACAGGACAAATTCCGGTAAATAAATCAGTGTTGGACCATTATAAGCATAATCACTTCTATCCTTTTTATACCACGTAATTCAACACCTTACTTCTCGTTTTCCTGAACAATTGGAAGACGTTTAATATGTAAAACATGACCACCTTACGTGTAGCATTGAAGACAAAAGCAAACAAACATTTTCAAACGACATTCCTGTGACAAGCAAATTTGCAACCGAATATGTCAGATGGAGACACTCAAATAAAATCATTAAAAAACCTGTCTCTCAAAGAGGGATTTGAAATGTGTGACAAAAACTATTTCCCAACATCAATGCAATTTTTCAGTTAATTTTAAGTTTACCTGTGGGTTCCTGTTTGAACGCAGTTTCAGTGTTTTAAGCAGACTCAAATCATGGACACGATCAACCATGATAGTCACTCGACTCGATGGGTTGGCTTTAATGTTTATTTATAAAAACATTCCAATAGACCGCACGGATATTTTGCGATTGTGGGATTCTCCCGACAATAGAAGAATTATTTGCAAAGTGCCAATATGATTTGTTTTATGGCCGAAGTGTCGCCCAGGACCACGGGCCTATTAACCATAAGTCCGTACCAGGACGCACTACTCAGCATAGCAATCAAGACTGGCTACGGCGCTGTCAATCATACAAAAATCATATAATATAAGGAACATTTTGGTAAAATAATTGACTGAAACTGAACAGAAAACATCCCAGAGTACACCACAGATGATCTAGGAACCAACACATTTTCGGACCCCCCCCCCCCCCCCCCCCAATATTTCTGCTTCGGTTAAAATATGCCTCTAGCTACGGCACTGACAATTCAAGGTCACACTTAGTGTTTATTCACAATGGAATGCTGCATATAAGGACACAGAGTATAGGTTGTCGTGTCCGGGCTGTAACTTTCTCTTGTATGGACAGATTTTTGAATGACTTGCCACATGTATTTGACATACCAAGACGACGTGTCGCGTGCAAGACCCGTGTCCCTACCTCTCAGGTCAAGGTCACACTTAGGTGTTTATTCACACTGGAATGCTGCATATAAGGACATAGAGTATAGGTTGTCGTGTCTGGGCTGTAACTTTTTCTTGTATGGACAGATTTTAAAATAACTTGCCACATGTGTTCGACATACCAAGACGACGTGTCGCGTGCAAGACCCGTGCCCCTACCTCTAAGGTGTTAGGCGTAATACCCCGTTTTTATTAAGTTCCAAAAAGTGTTGAAAGGTTGAAGTCAATAGCTTTAAAAGTTGAGGGTACAGTTGACCTAGACATTAAACGAGCACACGACACTGGACAAGTGACACAAACGTATAAACACCATATTCATATATACAAACACTACAAACAGACTACACACGCATCAAAATAACCCACACTCGGGGGCATATTTTTTTATTTCATTTATCGGTTTATGATGGATTCTTATATACAGTTCATCAAACACACAACATGATCGGTTTCGTTAACTGTATTGGATATAGTTTTCATTACGTAGTGTTTTCAAATATGTAAATATAAATACATGACCATAATGGATGTACAATGTATTTAAAGTGTTCAGCTTTCGTACAATTTTGTCTCTCAGAGCATATTAAATAAAATGAATTTGGCTTCCAAAACAACACTTTGGATCGAAATATTTCATCCTTCTTTACTTTGACTTACCTTGCTCTGCTTGTAGCATCAGGTCAAGAAAATATTGCGTCGTCTCCAGTCTTATTACTTAAAAACATACATTGTTTATTTAAATAAAGATTCAGCTATGTTTACAAAACTGCGCCCTTTTCTCTTCTATTTTTAAACAGCAAGTGTTCTATGAAATGACTCCATTCAAAAAAAATCATCTGCTTGAATTCTATAATCAGGCTGCCGATATTTTTGTCTACGCGTGTTATTTCTTTTAATTACGCACCAGTCAATTGTAACCACGCACCCCTCCCCCCCGCCCCCCCCCCCAGGTCCGGGGGTATACCGGGAAAATGGGCCGTGTTTTTACCTTTCATGTGGCCCCGCAGTGCCGGGTGAATGCGGTGGTTTTGTCTTCGCGCAAAATATAGCGGGGAATTTGCCTTACCTAGGCTCCCTGGGGTGCGGGGGCATTTGGCGGGGATTTGACAATCAGTTTGTTCCCGCAGGGCGGAGATTTTACCCGGGGTTGGCTGGACCGAAAGTCAAAGTCCCCGCTATTCCCCGGACCTGAGGGGGGGGGGGCGTGGTTACAATTGACTGGGACTGGTGCATTACGTGTTGTATCGTCAGTTTAGACCTATATGCACCTTACCGTTGTACCATGAACGACCCATTTCTGGTTGAAAACCATCATGGAAAATTAAAATTTGTTTAGTAGAATGTGACTTTATCGTCTTTCTTATTTCGTAAATACGAACTTTTATCTATTATTGTTTGTACTTTTGATGAGTTGAATGGTCAATGAAATTTTTATTTCATAGTGGACAAGACATTTAATATTAACGAGAATATGTTGTTTATGTTATATGGCTATACATGTGGCAACATTTAATACCGAAAGTGTAGCGGTTTCAACTGTATCATTCACAGTGTTAATTATTTGCAAGAATTAAAAAATAGTAAAATCAACCTTTATTTAATAAATAAATAAATACATAGTAAGTAAGAGTAGATAATGGCATGTTTTTTTCATACATGTCACTTAAATGAAAGGCATCCAGCCGAGTTGATCGTGATTATTAACCTTGCCTCCTGAAGTCGCGTGTAAGCCATTATATCATCCGACCTTGTAACATTCAAATTCAGTTGTTGTAACTGCCACTTAACGTTTGCGCTGTTATTACCTACATTCTCGCCACTATATCAATACATCAAGCTTTGTTAGCGGTAGCTCTTTCATCCCCTATGTTCATAGCAATATCAAACCTTGAGCTTTCGCTTCTTTGTTTACTTATTCTCTATCACCCCTTAAACACTGAGTTTGGACCTGACGAATTCCAATATTGTCATTCGGAAAACCTGGGCTATTTTCCATTAAAAAAAACCTCGGATGTATATGGACGGTTTACATTGTCCGGAATGGTTTAACTATGCTGCAAGTAGATCGAGAGGTAATTGTAATAGTAAGAGCAGTTAAACATAACAAATCTTAATCTTATTTTTTTAAGCAATAATACACTTTTCGAGCAATTAATTTAAACGCAGTAATATAAAGTACACATTAAAGCACTACAATTAATTATTACTATTATTTAAGATTATACAAACTTCTATTGATGTACCGGCATGCGTCGAGGTTGTTTTTGGTTGAAAATGGCCGAGGAGTTCCGAATGTCAACATTGTTTTTTTTTCTCTTTCTTATGAGCGAACTTCAGCTGAAGTAGCGGGACGGAAGATTGTTGTGCAATGTGCAGTGTATGGACTTTCTCTGGCGGACAGCAAATGCACGAGACAATTAAGTTGTAAAATATCACGCTTATAACAAGATGATGTTAATGAAAACGATCCTACTCATGTTGCCATGGCTACGTTATGGACACAAGGTATGTAATATAATCGTTCAATACATTTGACTAAATTTATCAGCACACATATTATTATGAATATTAGAATTCAGCATTGTTCCGCCGCGTGTCTCTCTGTTAAATTGTATTATTGTCTGGGAATGGACGCATTGAAATAAGAAGGGAACGTGTTGTTTTTGCTGGTGCATCCCAACACCCCTGGATTTGCTCGTGATTACTATTAATCATATGTATAAATTGTCGAAAACACATTTGAAACTAAGTATTACTGTAACATACTTTGCTCATAAATCTACAAATTGTATTGGACATGTGTGCATCCATTATTCTTGTATACAAACACCAAAACGCTGTCTTGTCTCCTGTAACGATTGTAACTGACATATTAAAGACGTATTCATGCACCAGTTTGCATGATGATACACCTACAATAATTCAACATGATCCTGACAATAGTTTACAATGTCAAAACATCTGATAGTGTTAGATATGGAAGCTGTTGCCAACATTCAACAACCACGAATGTTCTTTTTAATGTTAACATTTCGCAACAACTTTGTGAACGAAATTTAGGTACGCTTAAATGTTGTTTTAAAACAAACAAAATGTTCACAGGTACAATTGAGGAGTTGAACATTTTGAATGTACTTTGACATTGACACGAAGCATTTTTTGATTGACAGAGGTGTGTAGTTGTTGTTCTTCTTAAACTAGTAATGTTAACCAAGGTAAATAATATTAAGCTTTGAGCTGCAAATGATAGAAAAAACGTGAAGTCTGCAAAAAACTTTAAATACGCTTGATTACGTGCAAAGAACTATAGCTCTTCGTGTCGTGCGACATCGTCGTGGTGGTCGTTATTGTTGGAGTACACTTATTTGCTGCAAAGCTTCTTTTTTTAAAGTGTAAATACATTTTTTTCTCAAAAATACGTAATTTATTATACTGGATAGAGTTGTTTACATTGATAAACGTCACTATAATTTAAACAGAACATTGTAAGAAACCTTTTATCTGACAAGAATCTGATAACGCCATGAGAAATGGCTTCTTAGGAAGTAGTCGAGACTTATGTTTCATACAATATGGGTAATAAACACATCGCTCCTTTAATTGTACGTGTTTACACGACGAAAATAGTCATAAATTTAATTTAAACTCGTTATCTCCTGAAATGTTTTCTGTTTAACGTAGTTTATATATCGAATCAGTTTTGATTAATCTCCATTTCCGAGTTTAAACAATATTGATTTCAAAAAATGATTTACACTTACTGTTACAAGCGTTAGCAAACTCACGTATGAGTATCGGTATATATATTACAAAAATGAAAACAATGCAGATGAAAGTTTTAGATTGTTCAATAACACGCTTCTGTTTCTGTTCAAGCAGCTTGTGATAGTGAAATAGCAACGTTTGGTGTATACCTAAAAAGAAACGAGTCAGTTCGGGATAAATTGCACATGCTTTAAATCTCTCGGTTTGTCGGAAGTAGTTGTGGCCATGTTTGAAGATGGTATATTTAATCTGATTCGTGTATTCTTCGATCTAAAATGATGGGGGGGGGGGGGGGGGTGATGAATATTCCAAGGGTTGTAGGCAGAACGTTTATCAGACATATTAAATCGAAGATCGTGGTAATGAAGACAAGAGAGAAATGTCGGTGTGTGTCTTTGATTTCACTACACTGACACAACTATCAATCTGTCTATTATATTTTTGGAAAGCAAGTGTTTATTGAGATTGCTACTTAAATTATTGTTTATTTTAGCATTGAAACTCTTTTAAATGACCAACTTACATGTATGCACCATCTAAAACAAGACCTACGAGTGCATGACAATTGAAGACATCGCAATGTTTGTAGAATCGACTTAATGGATTTCAATGATTATTTGCTTTGCTGTTTCAAACACGTCAATGCTTAATACCAACAATTTATATAATAATAATGTTTAAGGACTTAAATTTGTGATCTAAAATGTAAACCGTAACATGCAACTTTTAAAGAAACGGTGAACATGTCGTGTTGACCTCTTCAAGTGCTGCGGAGAAATGGTTCCATTGCAAAATCCAGTCTAAATTTACAAAATCATGACATTACGACTGCAGACAAGTATGCGTTTAGATGCATTTTGTGGCGTTTCTATGTCTAGTGAAGTCATGGTTATAATACTGCAATTTAAATATAATCATGAAAGATGCAAACCAATGTTGTTATAGCCCATAGCATACATTACCATTTTAACACTCAAATCAAAACGATTAAGTGAATTTTACAAATTTTAATTCACACTTTTAAATAAATTTCAAGAATGTGTAAAATATAATTGATCTAGAAACATACCATAATTATTGCACCTCCAAAAAACTAAATCAACTGTGTGTGATTATGCGTTGTGTTTCTGTGTCTACTTGTATAGCACTTCGACGTCGAAGGTATACGTGTAACTGGCATTGTAATGGAAACGATGAGTTCAGCAGAAAATACTTCTGTGACAAAGTCAAAGTTATAAAACATTTTGTGTTTTACCTAATCGAAAAATTGCCAATAATTCTCATCATTTTTATACCGTTCTTTTTAATTGTATTAATGAAATCATTGCAATTTTGTCTCTTTACTTTCAAACCTAGGTCAGTATTTTTTTCGAATGATTCGTGTGTTCAAGGAGTGACATATTGATTCTTTGTTTTTTTATCCATATGCTTACTTAAATCACATGGCATTCCTTGTGTAATTCATAACTTATTTTCTTGTATTACAGCATGTTTCACTTGTTCTTGTTGTTAATTACATCAACCATTTCGTAAAGTTGGCTATTCTTTTTGGTAATATGGACATATTCAGTCACTCGGATTAAACCGCTATCATCCATTTTTGGCAAGTATTTAAGAAAAAAGGAAAACACAATCTGAATACATTTCTGAAATCGTTTTCAAACATTGTTTGATGTTGTAATAAAAACAGAATTAAAATATTCTTATCCAGTGAATATTAAGGTTTTAGGGTGCTATCTCAGAAAGCAGCGTTTACAACGTTGCTGGCACGTTGTCCGCCCAATTGCATCACTCACTGTAGTTATGGATATTAATGGTTTGTTGAGTAAACATGCTCAGAATATATAGCTTCATCAAAACACCTGGGATTATGCAAAGCACTTCACCATTAAATCGTTTTGATAATTGAAAGTGAATGGCGACAGCGATAACGCATTTATACCATAATTTGTTCGAATGTTTTCTTAGCAGTGTTGCAAGCATTCATTTTAAGCCCTGAAAGTATTGTATGGATCTTTTAATACCAAAATATTTTTTTTTAATTGTTATGAACGTCTGTAATCTGTACGCTACATTTACATCTCCTAGCTACATAAACGTTGATCATATATGATGTCCTAGCTTAACTCTACATTAAAAAGATATCGAAACTGAGGTTGAATCAATGCTTATATTTTCTGTGTTCACTTGATGCATTCCAAATCGGTCTCATAATTGCAAATCATTTTAACAAGCCCTGCCTGGAACGACCTTTTCTAGATTTATGCACTCTTATTGGTAATATATCAACATTATGCACGAGCATTATTGTTGCACACATCAACGGGTAATGACGCGTCTAAAGGTTGGAATTATTTTACAAAGGTTGGCGTTTTGTTGATCCAAACGGAAGAAGCTCTTAGTCAGGCACTTACATACATTACTCGATATATTTAACTTTACATTCAAAGCTTTTGGAATATATAAACTATACGCCAACTATTTCTCGGTACACTTTAGCACAGTAACCACTTCTCTCGCTGCCATAGAAACACTTTTTACATGCATTCCTTAGCTTAATTACTGCTGTCCGGTTAGCGCAGTGGTTAATGCATTCGCATTTCGCCTAAGCGACCCGGGTTTGATTCCCGGCTTGGGCACAGTAGTTTGATTTGTGGCCACCAAGTCGGACAAGTGGGTTTCCTTCGGGTACTCCGGTTTTCCCTACAACATAAGAGTCCACACTCTCGCGCAACATCGTGCCAACGAGAGTGATTAATATAAGTTGAAAAAGCTTGTTTCACAATCAATGTAAAATAAATAAGTTTAAACTAAACTAAATACTATCAGCCGTGGTATTAGTACCGCAACAAATCCGATCACTGTAATAAGTCTCCTAAAGCAATCATCACCTCGAGTTCATGCCCAATGCGACTCTTTGTTTTGGGGTTTATCGTTTAAAAGTTAACAATAGTCCTATAATTTGAAAACTATCATCGTGAAACTTAAAGAAAAAAAGAACTGACAGATGTATTTAATGATGTTCGCTATTTCTACTCCCGAAATGTGTTAATGTTTTCATTGTACAGCTATTTTAAGTATAACTGAACTACTAAATTATTAATGTCGCCACGGCCGAGACAAGGATGGGTGCACAGTACAACATACAAATGTAGCAGTAAAAGGAACCTAATTGTTTTTACCTTTATCATAATTATGCAGTTTCATTAAGGTTCTTTTTGGATATTAATATTGCGGCTTCCATACTTTTACATCGTGAAAATTAATTCCGAGAGATACATATCAATTATCAATCAAAACGTGTTGATATATTTAATTTGAATGTATGTTTCATTGCAAAATCTAATGAAAACAGATTTTGATAGCAGAACGAACAAGGCAGAGTTATATTAAAACCTGTACGATCATTGAACAAATTCTAGTTTTATTGACAAATTAGGGTGTTTATCTCATTGAAAAACATGCATGTTTTATGTATCCAATTAATTTCAAGAAAATGTTGAAACACAATTTGTTCAATTCAACAGTAGTTACTAACGTTAAGTAAACAAACTGCAAAAAGGCACTTCAAAACATCGACGTTAAAGCATTTGGTACCAGTAGCGCCCTTGCTTATTGGGACACATGTTGGGGGAAAGGTGAGTTTGTGCGCGCTCCAACTTCGGTAATCACCAGTTCTAGTTAACTTGTGTTTTGCTGACCATTCAAAGTCGGTAACCCCATTATTTATTGATGATGCTATCTAATTCAGTGTTTTGAGCCCTAGCCTCAATTGTGCCTCTAGAAAAGGTTTTCACTTAAACGTGTGTGACTACTAGTCTTGTACCTGTAGTTGTTATTGTATTTTTTTAAACAGACACGCACTTCGGTGTTATAGCAGAAGTTTTGCAACGTGAATGAAAGCAAAATTGTTTCAATACTACTTCACAAAACCGTCATGTTTTAACTGTGATTTATATTGTTTACTTTCTTCGTGAACACCACAAAAGGTCCCAATCCAATTATTCTTCAATGCATACCTTTGTATGATGCTACTTCAGCTTCAAGCATTTTTTCTAGGCAGTTATAAACATCAAAACCAAATGTTTATGACTGTTTTATGCAACTTGCTCAATCCACGCCATTACAAAGACTTAATCAGTAAACAATTTTGACACATAACGTGCATTGTCTTTACACAATTTTCAGAATTGAAAAGTATATATAAACAGGAAGAGAAACATTAGCTGCGATAAAAACACATCCTGATTATAAAACATCTTATGCTGATTAACAATGAACAGTTCAGAAGAAATCCGCTTTTATGAGATCTTAAAAAACGCATTTAGTCAAAGTCGTGGTAACCATGAAATAAAAAGCTAGCATATAAAAGATAACACTTTATCAACGCAATTACTGATGGGATATTTAGTGAAGAGGTTGCTGTGCTATAAAACTCTTTTTCTGGTGACCATATTTTTAAAACATGTTTATTATATTTGGTGCAATTTATATTTGCATTGACAGTGAAGAGCTTTTGTTATCTTGAATTGTTTATCGGTTGAGTAAATTCTGTATTCATAATGTATTTGGCAAAGTATTTTAATTTATATTCGTTACACATGTTCTAATCTGTCGGAACATGATCTTTTCTGTCCTCGATATTAATCATTTTCAAAACAACCACTGCAATGATATAATGTTCAAAAGGATTAAAACTTATACAAGATTACTTCTAAAAGAAAACCATATTGTTCTTGTATAAACTACAGGTTATCATTTTTTTATAAAGGAGTATCCGATGTCATTTCTAATAAATGTCATCTCAAGCAAAATGCATATATATTCTAGGGTGTACACTTTTGTTGGCACAATTAACTCGTCAGCTGTCCATCCAGTGATTATACTTGAGGTTTTCGATATCAACGGGGTGGTGAATTAACATGCTCTCAATACCTGTGCCAAAACACCTGGAAATATGTGAGGCACTTCACCATTAAATCTGCTTAATGGAAGTGAGTTCCTATCACAATCCACACAATCGTGATAGAATTGTACCCATACCATAATCTATAACACCAAGTAACAACAACCTATAACTCAGTACTCATCCTAAACCTTGCTAACAATAAGATCAGATGGTGTTAATACCTTTATGATGTTGTTTTGCCTTTACGCGCACTAAAGATGAGTTGAAACCACTGCTTGTCACCAAAAGGTGGCAAAAAAGTCAGCTTTCTTTCTTGATAAAACCGACTACCTTACCGTGGAGACCAATCCTTAAAAAAAATAAAACCATTTTGAAACATCTAGGGGACAACAAATTTTAGGTACAATATATATTGGTCGAAAAGTGTTCAAAATATAGTGGAAAATTAGCAATCGATTCGTTATGCGGTTTTACTAGTATGCACGGAAAGCTGTCTTTCCCTCGGTGATGTACTATCAAACGTTCTTTTACTAGTTTTTTAACCCAAAAAACCATTCCATCTGAACCTCGGCGATAACGACCTGATCCTGGTGACCTTTATTCGAATACTTACACGGTGTAATAAATCTGTATTGCTGTCACCGTAATACAGTCTCCGAGTTAATACGTCAGTGTGTGTGATTTGAATTCTCGAAGGTTCGAATCACGATCATGTGTGCGCGTGTGTGTACGTCTGTGTGTGTGTTTTTTATTTTATAGACGGCAACTCCAAATTCGGCATCAGCTTCTTATCTACCCGCTCAGTAACTTATTTCCCGTCCAGCTCACTGAGGCAATCGCTAGTTGTCGATCTTGCCTTATACATGCATTATACAGCCGTTCTTTATACCAGTATGGACAATGATTGTCCATTGTCTAAGGTTGCACGGAGGAATTGCCGAGGTGTGTTTTAAAAACATTTATTTGCTGGATATGCAGTGTCACCCATGTCTCGTCGACATATACAAACTGCAGCCCCCTGTTCTTCATCTCGTTTTGTTTGGTAAAAAGATACTCGTTGGGCAACAATATCTGGTCCTTCGGTAGACCTTTCAATGGTCTCTTGCCTTTTACCATTGATACACTAACTCTTTACTATCCTTCTGAGTGTTTCAACACTTCCGGGAAACTGCACGTCGAAAGTTAGGACGGTGTGTACGCTTTTCAATGTCGGTGGCTGCTTTCTTATCTTGTAGAATTTGGTGATTTTATTGCGAATGACGGACATGTTAAAGCTGGTCACAGACTTATATAGAGTCCTCTCCGTTCTCTTGAGTGAGAGTAATATCCAATTCTCCTTCTTCTCTTGTCTGATTCTCAATGTGATGTTTCGGTTTCCGATGTTCTTGATACATATGCGTCTGTTTTCTGATAATTAAAAAAAAACATTCAGAAGTGGTTTGAACTAGTGGTTTTAACTATGTCATGCCGGGCCAAGTACGTACAAAGCCAGTTCAGATCCGTTAAAAGGGACCCATTATCGACATCGATTTCGGAATAGTATCTGTCTAGTTTTAAAGCACTTAAACATCAAGGGATACGTGCTACTAGCATTGTAATGGAAACGATGAGCTCAGCAAAAAAAAACTTCCAAAGTTATAAAACGTTTTGTGTTATCCAAAATCGAAGAAATGCTAATAATTCGAAGCATGTTTATATCTTTCTTTTTAGTTGTATAAATAAAATCATTGCAATTCTGTTTCATGTTTGAACCAGGGGTGCGTTTCAATAAAGATTTTTTATCGTAAATTGAAATTATCTTAGTGTCATAGTTTCATTATTTTGTTACATATTTGAGTGAATTGAACTCGAGTCAGCATTGAAAATGAACACCAAATTGAGTAAATAAAAATAATTGATGTACAAATATTGTTAATCTTTATACAGGTTTAAGATAATTGAAGTTACGACTAAAATCCTTTATTTAAACAGCCCCCAGTCTCGTTACTTTCAAATTTAGGTCAGGGTTTCATTAAAATGTTTTGTGTGTTCAATAATTACATATTGACTCTTTGATCTTTTGATTTGATGTTGAGATAGTAATGTTGTTCTTGATATTTAAAATTTTGTTATCACATGATTTTCTTTGTGTAATACAACCATTACGTATATTCTGGTATAACACTAGTGTATAACTTGAATTCGCGTCAGTTCGCCTACTTAATCATCCATATTCTTGCCACCACTTTTCGAACAAAGAATACATTCTGTTTAAATTATTCTTGTCGTTTATTTCTAACAACCATTTTGTTTTGTTGAACTAAAATTGTGTGATGTTGTGTTAAAAATAGAATTACAATATGCTTACCCAATGAACACTAACATCTAACGTGCAATCTCAGGGTACAGTGTGTACAACGTTGCTGGCACGTTGTCCGCCAAATTGAAGCACTCACTGTAGTTGATATTACTGGTTTGGTGAGTAAAAATGCTCATAATATATAGCTACATCAAAACACTGGGAGCATGCAAGTCACTTCACCAAAAATCGTTTTGATAATTGAGAGTGAATGACGAGAGCGATAACGCTTATTTACCATGATTTGTTTGAATTTTGTCAGAAGAATCACTTTGCAAGTATTCATTTCAATAATACAATGAAAATCCAGTTTCCGCTTCAACCTTGTTAACTGTAAGATAAACATGGGGATAAAACCTTCATAACAGTATTTTTCGATATTTTTAAAATATAATTAAACCATTAAAACATAATTTATAAAAAATACAATATTAAGAAAAATATTAAAAACTATATAAACTGGTTTGATAAAAGATGCATAAGAATATGTCAAACCACATCTTTTAATAGATGTCGGTTTAAAATGAAATTAAAACATTCGTAAAGACAAATACAAAAGTATGCAAACAAATGCATATTCACATATTAACAAAAATGAAAGTGGATTAACCTCCGTTCAAGCTGCTGGCGCAAAAGAAGCGATTGGTGTTGTACAATTGGCACTAAAGAAAACAAAATACTTATTGAGAAACTTTTTATCAGACAATTATTACAGTCGATAGATGTCTACTAAGGCGAGAGCTATGGTAGAATAGATTAAGCGCGCAGATTTCAACTTACTAAATGTATTATACAAGACAAAATATTATAATCTCCACCTCGCCAGTACTTATTAAAATATATAATCTGAAGCTGTTATGAACTTTTACGCTACATTTACATCTCCTAGCCACATAAACGTTGAACATATAGGATTTCCTAGCTTAACTCTACATAAAAAGGTACGCAACCAAGTTTAAATCAATGCTTATATTTTTTTATTTCACTTTATGCATTCCAAATCGGTCCCATAATTGCTAAACCATTTGTACATACCTAGTCTGGAACGACCTTTTCTATATGCTCACTTATTGGTATTTATTATTTAATCAACATTATGCACGAGCATTATGGTTGCAAACATCAACGGGTAATGAGGCATCTAAAGGCTGGGATTATTTTACAGAGGTTGGCGTATTGTTGATGCCGTCGGAAGAAGCTTTAAGTAAGGCACTTAGCATACATTATTCGATATATTTTTACTTCACATTCAAAGCTTTTGGCAGATATTAAGTATACACAAACCATTTCTCGATACAATTTAGAGCAGTAACCACTTGTCTCGAATATACTTTGTGTTAAACTTCTTAAGATATTTTAAACGCTGTCATAGAAACACTTTACACATGCATTCCTTAGCTTAAATAACATCAGCCGTGATATTCCAAGTGTTGATAAGTACCTAAACAAATAGGATCAGTGTAATTCGTCTCCTAAAGCAATTATCACCAAGAGTTCATGTCCAATGGGACTATTTGTTTTGGGGTTTATCGTTTAAAGTTAACAATTATCATATAGTTTTAAAACAATCATCGTGAAATGACACTAATATAACACACATGACCAATACAAACAGGACTGAATGATGTATTTAATTATGTTCGCTATTTCCAGTCCCAAAAACTGTCGATTTGTTCATTGTACAGATATTTTGAGTACAACTGAACTTCTAAATCATTATGGTCATCACGACCAAGACATGGATGGATCCTAACATAACAGGAACCTAATTGTATTTATCTTCAACATACATAGTTTGACTCTTAGTTCTCTTAGGATTTCATATAGCGACCTCTATATTTCTGGATTGTGATAATTAATACCGGAAGACACATCAATTATCAATGAAAACTTTTTGCTTTTTCCAATATGAATATTTTTCATTGCAAAATTAAATGATAACTTTTCTGACTTTGATAGCAGAACGAACAAAGCAGAGTTATACTTTGATTTTAACCGGTAAGATCATTGAACAAATTCTGCCTTTACTCACAAATTCGGGCGTTTATCTCATTGAAAAAAGGATATATTATGTATCCACTTAGTTTTAAGACATGTTGAGATATAACTTGTTCATTTCAACAGAAGTGTTTAACGTTAAGTGAACAACCTGAAAAAAATAAACACTTAAAAACACTTCGATGTTAAAGCATTTGGTAGCAGTAGCTTTCTTTGCTTTTTGGACACATGTTAGGATTAAGGAGAGTTTTTGCGCGCTCCAACTAAGTTCCAGAGAACTTTTTGTTTCACTGACCATTCCAAGGCGGTAAATCCTTTTTGATAAAGCTATGTTGATGCATGTGTGGGCAGTTTGTGTTGTGTTAATTTTTTCCCCCTAGTTCTGTGTCTTTTGAGCCCTAACCTTGTGCCTCTAAACAGGGTTTTCACTTAAATTCGTGACTACTGGTTTTGTCCCTTCTGGTGTCACTGTATTATTCAAACAAAGACGCATACAGAGACATAGCAGAAGTTTTGCACCCTGAATGAAAGGAAAATTATTATCAATTAGACTTTACAGAACTGTCATGGTTTTAAAGGGGCTGTTTCACGTATGATAAAATAGCGAAAAAAAGAAGAAAATTGTCGAAAACTGACATTAACTTGGCATCGATGTGTACAATGTATTGAAATTTACTAACTGAAGTACCACAATTTATTAAAGTTATGCATTTATTTCGTATTTTTCCATTAAAAAAGATTACTGGGAATGTCTACCAGGTAGAATTCATTCCTTATGCGTGATTGACTAGTCGGTGTTATCAAGTGATATAACCGAGGTAGGTGTATAACTTAATTATGTCACCCGATTAGAGTAAGCCTTCGTAGCTCAGTGAGTACGACGCTGTACAGCAATTTTGGGGACACTGGTTCGAACCCGGTCTCCGACACAATATTTACATTTTGGTACTTTTTTATAATTATGATATCAAAGCGTAACACATTATATTAGATAATTATCCTGAGATTCGTTACAGAAAAAAATAATTTTGGTGCCAATCTGGTTTACAGTCCCTTTAACCTTGAATTATACACTTTACTTTACTCGTAAAAACTACCAAAGGTCCAAATCCAATTATTCCTCAATGCATTCCGTTGTATAATGCTAATTCAGCTTCAAGCATTTTATTCAAGGCAGTTGTAAACATTGAAACCAGGTGTTTATAACTGTTTTATACAACTGGCTCAATCCACGCCATTACAAAGAGTTAATCAGTAAACAATTTTGACTGTACATTGTCCTTACACAACTTTAAGGATTCTATGAAACAAATATTCTATGTAAACAGGAAGGGAAGCATTAGCTGCGAAAAAATCCTATTCATAAACCATCGTATGTAGATTAACAATGAATAGCTGAAAAGAAATCTGCTGTTGAACTTAATGTTCATAAACCAACTTATGTAGATTAACAATGAATAGCTGAAAAGGAATCTGCTGTTGAACTTCATGTTCATAAACCAACTTATGTAGATAAACAATGAATAGCTTAGAAGAAATCTGCTGTTGTATTAATATCTTACTTCATGTTCTATATGAGATTGTCGTGTAAGCTTCGTGTCTATATCGTGTGAACGAGCAATAAAAAGCTACATAAATGATTACATTTTATCAATTAATGGTGGGATATTAAGAGAGGGCATTTGCTAGCCTATAATCTCTCATGTGTACCCTCTCTTGTGACCATGATTTCAAAACATGTTTATTATATTTAGTGCAATTCATATTTGCATTAACATTGATTTATTTTCTGGAATTGTTTTATAAATACAGTATCCATAATGTATTCGGCAAAGTCAAATAATCTTTATTCTTTACATACTTTGTCGACACATGATTTTTTTTTGTCCTCGATACTTATCATTTTCGAAACAACTCAGCAATGATTGCACAAATTTTCCTCTGTATTTTTCATTGGATTATTAGTATATAATGTTTTAAAGGATTAAATAATATAAGTTTTCAGTCTGCTCTTAAAATTAAAATAAACAAAATATGTTCTAAGATGTTTTGTATTATTTTTCTGTCGTAGATCGCTATTTATGTTCTTGCATAAACTACATGTGATCATTCTGTAAAGGAGTATTTGATGTCATGTCTAATGAATACCAGCTCAAGCTGAAGGCATAAATATTTTAGGGTGTACAATTGTGGCACAATTAACTCGTCAGCTGTTAATCCAGTGATTATTATTGTTGTTTTCGATATGAACGGGGTTGGTGAATTAACATGCTCTCAATATCTGTGCCAAAACACCTGGGAAAATGTAAGGCGTTTCACCATTAAATCATTCTGCTAATTAGAAGTGACTTACTATCACAGTCTACACATTTATTTAAGAATCGAATCCATACCATAACCTATCAAACCATGTAACAACATACGATAACTCGGTACTGCTCCTGAACCTTGTTATAGAATAAGATTAGATTGAGATAAAACTTCCAAAGATGTATCTTGCCTATCAAAATGTTTTTCAAAAATATGATAAACAGCAATAAAGAAACATGTATCTTAATATAAAGCATGTGTTCTAAATGTGATAGATTCGAAGGTACACCTTCTGCTGTTAAATTAAAAAACAACAGTTAAATCTTTGGTTTTGGTCAATTTGAGCCAAAATTTATATAAATTGGTCAATATTCAGCCAATGATTGTTTTGCTATGATTAATAAATTTTATAAAAATGTATTATATTTTACTTAACACTTTTACGTTAGGTATGTTCTACTCTATGCCATTAATTTCTCAGTACACCTTACTCTTGTTAGCATGCACTGTCTTCCCTGGAATAATCTTTTTGCCGAACTACTTGAAACATAGATCATTTCATAACAATACTTGTAGAAACTCGTAACCGTTTTCTAGTCAGATATTTCTTAGATATCGGTCATCCATCCACAGTACTCGGATAACTCAATTTAGATTGTATGCATAAAGAAACCATATGTTAGAGCAAATTAGTTGAAATCACTGATTGTCACCAAAAGGTGGCAAAATGGTAGACTCTTCTTTTCTCGACGAAACTGACCGCCTCATTGTGGAAACCAATCCTCAATTAAAATAAAACAAAACATTTAGAGACATCTAGGAGATCACAAAAAACCTCTGAGCGACCTTGGCGAAACCTTTAAATTTTAGGCTAGAACCACCTTCGATCAACCGAGTATTTTAGGTGCAATATATAGGTCGAAAAGTGTTAAGATTATGATGAATCATACCTGCGGGTTATATTAGGTAAAACGTGATATTCACATCATTGACCTTGACTTTATTATTTTAACACTTAGTAAATATTGATTTGAATTATCGAAGTTTCGAATATCGATCATGTGTGCGTGTTTATCATTTTATTTTATTTTATTTGGCTGTTTATTGTGTGTTCGTATGCGCGCGCGTGTTTGTGTATGTGGGTTTCCGTTTGTTCGTGTGTGTGTGTGTGTGTGTGTGTGTGTGTGTGTGTGTGCGTGCGTACGTGCGTGTGTTTGTTAATTGTAATGTTAATCACCAGTGAATCCATCTGGTCATTCACAACATGATCGTCCGTCATACAATGTCAAAATGCTTCGAAGCATGATCCCAAGCTCGGGGCAATCTTTCGCGGTCGATCAAGCGCATCGTTTGTAGTTTGTAGCTTTAAGGACTTCATCATATCTGCAATGAAATAAACTATGCTTACAAACACTGGCATGTTTGTCATTTTAATAATTATACAAGATCATTAACCGGTTAATACAAATCTTCTTTTAAACGAAATGTGACTTTTTCAGGCCCACAATGGCTTTCACCTGGCTCTATACGAACTCAATGGCATTGAAGTCGTGATATGGAGGTAGCTGTAACGCCAGCTTATCAGTCGGTCTAAGCCATACTCAGGGAGAGTGGCTTGTTTACCATGGCCAACTGCAACAGTTTACGACGAAGCATGTTGTCCGTTAACATAATATTTTGCTTCCGCCACAAATCTTGAAAAACAGGAAAAAATGGTTATCCATGTAAATAATGGTGGAATAAAATTATGCAATGTATCGGAAGGAAATGCATATACACCCGGTGTGATTCAACATTGCTGAATAAGCTCCGTTAAGCCATGTCTCGTCGACATATACGAACTGCAGTCCTCCACCTCCATTTTCTTTGATAAAAAGATAATTGTTGGTCGACAATGCTTTGTCGTTCTCTTTAAACCTTTCAATGGTCTCTAGTCTTTTCCCAGAGATACCCCAGCTGCATTACTATCTTTCTGAGTGTTTCAACACTTCCGGGAAACTGCACGACGGAAGGTAGGACGGTGAGCACGCTTTTCGATGTCGTTAGCTGCTATCTTATCTTGTTGAACGCGGTGTTTTATTTCGAATGGTGGACATGTCAAAGCTGTCCACATACTTGTATGGAATCCTCTCTGTTCTATTGGTTTAATTGAATGAGAGTAGTATCCAATTTTCCTTCTCTCATCTGATTCTTATTATGGTGCTTTGGCCAACGCCGGTCGCTTTCGGTATTTTGGAAACATAGGAATCTGCTTTCAGATAATTTTAATAAGTGTTGTGACCTATTTATTTTCATTTAAAGCAAAGTCAGCGAATTATTTCCTTGTCTGATATACCTGACCGATACCCTAGACTAACGTGCGTTCCTTATTTGATTACGAACTATTTACAGAAAGCGTGAATATTGCGGATTTTATGCTGATTTTCCTTCTTTAAAAATTAAAAAGAAATGTTATATACTTAGTAGTATTTGAGCTTCGAACCCCGGTACATCTGAATGTAGGTGAGTGACTTTTACCGTTGTACTACTCGGGCAAGTACGTACAGAGCCAGTTATATATCCGTTAAAGGTTGAAACCGTAATTGACATCGATTTTGGAAAATAAACGAAAGTATCCGATATCGTACTATTAACTCACGAAAGTGAATTATAACGATGCAATCATTGTAAAATATATTCATGGATAAAGGTCAGGATCAGGTTGATGTTGTCGAACAATACCACGTGTAAAGGATAGTATAAACTTTCGGATTTTTTCTGCAATATTAATAGTTACATATTCTGCCAACCATGTTGCCAGTTTTTTTCAAATTCATTAGTGCGAACCGGTCCGGAACACGACATTATTTGTTGCTCGAATATCACTGGTAGTAGTGTCTTTAAAGCCTATATTCTGTTGCCGTCATCGTTAGTTGTCACATATCTGCTAAAGGTCCGTTTGACATAACACCAAAAAGTATTACAGTGGGTTCACACGTTCTTTCTGTCGGCAGAAAAGCATAGTTGATTAAAGTACCAGTTTAGTGCTTTAAAATGATGACTAGATTTTAAATGTTTTTTTTTTATAGTTTTAAGTGTTGGTATTGATTATGTGTAACTGAAATAAAATATGTACATTTGAATGATATAGTGTATGTGTTTAGCCAGTCATATTTTTGTGTCTGTGCAGGATTCATTTCTATGGTGCACCAGTATGCATCCGCGCAGATGTTGAAAATGATTTTCGAGCATTCACCTCTGCAACAGAACTGCAGCAAATTGTATAAAATAGGGACAAGTTGTCCACAGAATATATTTTGACCAATATGTATACTAAAATGATTTAATTAAGTAAAAGTAAGTTTGGGATAAGCATTGGCCAATCAATTATGTTTTGGGAGATAACTTTAATCAAACCAAAAAAAATCACTGCTGAAGTTGACACATTTGATTTTGATAGCAGAATGAACAATACAGAGTTTTACTGCGCATATGATTTGGTCCTTGAGTGGGTTCTGGTATAAGTTATAAAGTACAGGTGTTTATATCATGACCGTAATTTGTTTTTATAATGGAGGTATTGTGTACCCAATTATTTTCTTGAAATATTGACAAACAACTTGTTTATTTCAACGTAATAAGAAAAACTTGCAACGAGGGAAATACTCAATTAACAACAAGGACGAAAAACAATATTTTTTAGCAAACATCTGCACGTGTTCATATACTCTTGTAACTTTACATGAAGAAACATTTAAAGTTGATGCAAAAACAATTTTGTTTTTAATTTTAAAGGTATTTCTGTGTAAAAATCATTTGACTTTTATGGTCAAATTATTTCTTATAAATTCACAAATCATTTGCCTATTTTGTTTTTAATCTTTAAAGTCAATTGAATTAAACATGATATTGCATAGATATGAATTTTGTTTTTTGTATCAACCTAGTGTGCGCATTTAAAATATGTTGTATTTACTAGCTTAGAGGAATACTTTTTTCAATGTGGTTAAAATTGAATTTAATAAAGCTGATAATAGTTTACAATCATTAACTTATTAAATGTGAAATAAACTCTCATATTGACTAAAAATCGTTATTGACCGAGGCGATAACCGAGTTCAATATTGAGTTTGCGGTCAATATTAAATGCATATTTCACAACTCAAAAGTAAATAACTGTTTCATTATATGATACATCATGATATATTATGACTTCATATGATAATCTGTTTTCGGTCTATATATAGACATGTCAATATGGAAATAGTGCAATGTGTTTCATTTTGTCGTAATACCTTGAAACTTGGTCAACGTTTCTAGGACAATTGTTCAAAGGACACGTCTTCATTACGTTTAATTTCATACAATATTGAAGCAACAACCTTAGAAATGATATCTAAATACACATATATGTGACTGATTCATGACACACGTATGCGTATGTTTTTGGTACAAAATGATTTAGTCAGCACCCTTTAATGCCTGTTATCAGGCTTCAGTTTCTCGAAATATCTTAAGCAGGTTGAAGTATCTTGTTTCATTAACTCAAATTAGTTGCTTTAATTTGACTTAGTTAATCTAAACATAGTTCATCGTGAACATCTTTGAAATAATTTCCTTTAAAAGTCTCAAAAATCTTAATTGAATTCAATTCAATATCTTTATTTCCTCCTTAAATGAGATATGCAATATATATGTGCATGATATGCGTCATGTCCTCTTAAACATATCAAAATAATAATATGACTATGTTACAAGTCTAAAGTATATGATGAAACATATTTGAATACTCGAATAAATATGACACAATTGAGAAGAATACACCAACTAAATAGCAAGCTTGCATAACAACCATAACAACCATGTAACTAAGAGAATATGCATTCTTTTTAAGACTTTGATATTAATTGAAACGTTAACAACAAAAAGCCGTATTTGCATCATGTTCCATAAATGGATAGATTGGTGCTCCAATTAGTCTCAATGTAAACATAGTTCCATTCAACTCCGACAATTGAGGAACAATATCTGTATCGAGGCCGGACACCTTACACAATAATTTCGTCCGTTCGAGTAGATTGTTCGGGAAGTTTGAATCATGCCCCAGTTTCACAGAACACTTAAAATTACTTAATGAGTAACTCATCTCATTTGCCTCTCAACATCCTAGCTTAATTCATCAGTGTAAATGTTTTGTATCTGTTAGAATAATATTGCAATGTAAGATTCAAATGATATTCATTTTCGATAAAAATGTAAAGCTTACGTTGACTGTTTTAGAGCAAGAAAGGTGCAATAGCAAGAAAGGTGCAATAGCAAGTCGACTCAACTTTTTTGAATATTGTATGACCGTCGAAAGAAACGCAAAAAATGTGATGAAATATTAAGAAATATAGTTTTATCAGCATTTGCAATTTCTTTCTATTTACAATGTACTCAGGATTTAAAAAAGCATACACATTTCAGTAAGAACTTGAGAAATTGGTGCTTGGTTCACAAAGCGACTTGTTCGCTCCAACAAATGACGAGGAGTTTGCTGTTTCATTTCTTCATTATGTTACTTGCTTATCTTACTCTTAATCACCTTATTAATAAGCATTTAAAGTTTGTTATTTAAATGAAGAGTTGGCGCTTTGGGTTAAGTGCTAGCTGCGTTCTTGGCGCCTCGTATATATTTCAGGCAACAAGTTCAATTGCGTAAGGATTAGAAAGGAAATTAAAAAATAAATATTCAAAAGAACCAGCGTATATACTTATTATTCTGAAATAAGGCCTTTCTGTTGGAATTTGCCGATATACATACCGTTATACATTTATCTATCAATCGTAACAATTTCCCTCACCTTCTTGAACTCCTGAAAAAAACTATTAACAAGTTGCTGATGTTTTTGTCTGCACATGTTATTTCTAATTATGTATTTCATCCCAGGAGTGTATATCGTCAGCTAACATCTATATGTGTCTTATCTTTGTACTTTGAACACCCAATTACTGGTGGCACGAGTTCTTGATATCGTAAGTTTGTTTACCAAGAGTTTACGTGCGAACATGTGTTTTAATCGTCTTTTTTCTAGTATAAAGTATTTCTTCTTTGTGTTATGAAATTCATTTTATATTATTTTTTATTATTTCTAGATAAGAACATGAAAGTTGGTAATTAATAAAACAAACTGTGCAATTGTGTGTACGTGTGCGTCCGTGCGTGTTCGACAAGAAAGTTGAAACCATTGACATGAACATATTTTTCGTAACACAAGAATCCTGAGGACCAAAATAGGGGTTATTCTAATCAGATCAATATATTATTATATGAGACAATATGTTAAATGTGTGTATACCACGTGATAAAATGCGTCATGAATGCTCCGTCGGAAGACAATATTTTAAATTGAGTTGACATATGTAACACGCATTCATGCAACAGTTCGCATGATGATACAATTAAAATAAATGATCCTTACAATAGTTTTCAATGTCGAAACATCTGATAGTGTTAGATAAGGGAAATAGTGTTAGATAAGGGGGAAGTTATCAATACTCAACAACCAAGAACGTTAAGTTTAATGTTTAAATTTAGCAACAGTTGCTCTAACAAAATCAAGGTATGCTTAATGTCAGTTTAAACCAAAACAAAATGTCCACTTACACCATTGAAAGTTGGACGCTGTGAATGTACATCATTTTTTTATAAAAAAATATAAGTAAGAGATTTAATTTAAGGATCGGTCTTCGTCCGGCGTCCGTCCGAACGTCTGTCAACAATTAAAAATTCACGGGCAGGGCAAGCGTGAAAATACAACAACACGTTGAAATATACCAACAACAACAACATCAAAATGACCTGTTTCCTGTTTTGCTTTTAAAGCATCTTCTCTGAAACTACTGAGTCATTGAAACTACAGGAATTTCCTTGGCTAACCATCTACAAAAAATCACCAAGACGTCTCGTTTTACCTGCAACAACAACAACAACATTAAATGGTCGACGTTCTGTAAATATATATAATTATATATACTTTAGTAAATTCTGCGCCACTTTTCAACTGGATATTTATAGTTCAATTAATCTCATAGCTAAACTTTACACCAAAAGCAAGGGAAGCAAACCTATCAGCATCGTGTAGGTCAATTATCTGGAACATTACTGATATATTTAGACTTTGGAATTATTAATTTTAGTTACAAGGAAATATATTTTATACTTTATGAACACAGATATTTTAATAAGTCATTTCTAAAGTAAATTTTGCTTCTTTTAAAGACTCATATGATAATAATTTCTATAAGGCTTTTAATATATTGAACTACACCATTGTACTACTGTAACACTAACAGTACGTTTAAAACGTAGATAATACGGGACTAATGGGGTATTTATAATTATGTACATTAGCGGTTTTTTTTCTTCACATATCTCAGTTGAGCGATTCAGGGCAACCATGGCCCTCTTGTGAATGTTTTCTATTAAAGACTTTTAGGGTGAATTAATGTGTATTTAAATCATTAAATTTTCATATTGATAAACAGAATAAGAATAAATTAAGAAGCATTGTTGAGAAAATGCCATTTTTTCTTTTCCAATTATAACAAATTTTAAGGTTTTTAAAAAGGACGAAGGAAATTGATAATTACCGTTTCGTTCATTGCTATGAATATTGTTATATAATAGTAGTATTACATATATATTACGAATAGATACTGTTGAATCGGCTGTACCTACCATTGTCATTTGATAATGAACAAGGACAGTCCCTATCAAAGCGAGACTCATATTTTCATACTTTGTATTTGTCTTGTTTTCGCCAGAATGTATTAACCCGTCGGTGTTATATAGGTGTTTCCCAGAAACACCTGAGATGGGAAACACCTGAGATTGCTTCATAAACTTGTAAAATTAATCAAAAGTGATTTAATATAAGGCATTGGGGTACAAATGTTGTTTAAAAAACTGTTGTGTTTTGCTTCACGTGACGCAAACTGCAAATACAGGCGTACTATTATGTGTATCAAAATAAAGCTCGTTTTGCCGGGCTATTTCGCGGTCGTTTTTGTTACTGTTGGCTTCCACATATTTGTTTCGAAGCTTTTTTTCTAAGTACACTTTTTCAAAAGATAAGCAAATCATTTTACTGGATGAAGTTGATTTCATGGATAATCATCGCTATAATTGAATCAGATCACTATAAGAATTCATTTATCTGACAAGAATCTGATAAAGCCATGAGAAATGGCTTCTGAGGATATGTTGGGACTTAATGTTAAACGCAACATTATAAAGTGTTTTTTTGTTGCAAAATGAATAATCAGCACATCGCTTCTATTATCTTGACATATTTACACCATAAAAAGAGTCCTATTTGACTGTTTTTAGCTGTGATATTATCCGTTTGACGTTAATTTATATATCTAATCTGCTTTAACCTTGGTTTGAACAAAGTGATTTCAAAGAATTATTCAAAATGAATACAATACCAAACGGAATGAGACCATAGCCACTGCTTATTAGTATACCTCACGTGACCTGTCCATGTTAAATACAAATAAACACGACATTAGCCAATTCGTACTCGGCGAAATGTTATCCTTTGACATCACGCTTTTCAACCGGATATGGATATCATTATGTTACTCCCGCTAGGGGACACTTAAATTGACACTTAGAAAATAAATAAATCCAGTCGACCATTTGCAAATACAATAGATCGAGTCGACTTTTTGCATAAAATAAACTTTAGGACCGACTTCCCTACTTCCTCGTACAAAAACAATGAGTCCTTGCACAATTGCAGATGTAACCGGTGTAAAGAACAGTTGTTTGTTATAATGAAATAACGCTTGGTTGACATAAATGTTCTCGTGTTAACAGTGTATGCTATCACCCTCCATGGCATCTGATATTCATAGAATGCTACGGAGTCTGAGGTAGACATATTATAAATATTATGAAATTTAATACAATGATGAAGATGAACGCTTGAGGCTTGGTCATTTTTCGCTTCTGTTTCAATTCAAGCTCTTTGAGATATATGTGATGTATGGTGAATGCCTTAAAAGATTCAAAATACTTATTGGAATAAGTCTAATAAAGCATTTGCGATTTAATAGACAAACATAAAATGAAACGGTTAAAGAGGAGAAGAGTATGTTGAACTGAAGGGAAAAGTAAAACAAATAAATGTAGGTGTAAGGTCGGAAAATGTAGAGAAAAGATAGAAACGACTCAGATCTGTAACAGTTGCGCATGATCTAAATATCTCGGTTAGGCGGATTAAGTTGTGACCATGTTTGAAGATGATTAAATTCATCTGATCTGTGCATCACTTCGATCCGAAAATAAGGGTGATTTATAGTCAAGGGTCTATTGTCAAATTTGTTGATTGGGCATATTAAGTCGAATTTCTTGGTATAGTAGACACGAGATGAAGAAGCTGGGTGTGTCATCGTTTTTACTACACTGGCAATACTATCCAAATGTTTAAAATAATTTTGGAAAACAGAGGTTCATTATGACTATCAATCATTGCAACACTTTAAAATGACATACTTATGTACCACGTACTTGAAGAGTGCCTTTCTGTACATTATTTAGAACCATTTCAGACTGCATAACAACAGCTGTTGGAATCGACTTTAGGTTATCTCAATGATAATAAGACCTAATACCAACATTTTAAATTAGAATCATGTATAATATTATTCCAACTTCAATAATACTGTAATGATTACATAAATGCATTGTTAAATTATTTTGAAGAATTATTTTGAAAAGAATAAAACAACTGTTTCTGTCGTTGAATTTGAGGCATTTTAAAAAGGAGGAAAAGGAATAAAACTAAAAATAAAGATGCACTCTTACTCCCAAATAAGATTTACCATTATTAATAATATTGTTTAAATATTCCAAAAAGGATGAATAAATGTCGAAAACAATGATTCTTATGAAGGATACCGATTTAAAGTTGAAAGAAATGAGCATAAATCACTGTAGTTCTACCTTATGAGACTATATTAGACCACAGTGAATCTTTAAGCATTCGCCAATCATTTAATAATTTTGCACTTTCTGCTATTAAATACACGGTTACAATATTGTTATCAGTAATTATTTGTTTACATAAATGCATTATGTAGTAAGAAGTTGAAGGTTTATCAGTGAAATTGGATGTTTGTTTTACATGTTTATGTATTGATTTTGAATAAGAGTGTCATTTTAAAGAAAGTATGTTTACTAGGAGAAATAAACTCTGTGATATATAAACCGTAACACTAAACTTTTATAGAAACGATGATTATGTCATGGTGACCACTTAAAATGTTGGCGAGAAACGATTCAAGTGCAGCACACCAATTAGATTCACAAAATTATGACAATATGACTGCATACAAGCAATTTCCCTTAAATTTTCTGAAATTATGCGTTTAGATGCATTTTGTGACATTTTTGTGTCTAGTGCTGTCATGGTTATAATACAACCATTTGGATACAATCATGAAATAAGCAAACCAGTGTAAAAGCCTATAGCATACAAAACCATGTCAACGATGACCTGTCATTAAGTTCACGTCATTGAATGACATTTACCAAATTTCAATTTAACCTTTTTAATAAATCACATAAATGTGTTAAATATAATTGTTCTTGAAACATACCATAATGTTTGCACCCACGCAGAGAAATCAACTGTATGTAACGATTGAGACAAGTCCAGAAGTACAATTATGCTTTGTGTCTGTGTCTAGTTTTATAGCACTTAAACATCGAGATATGCCTGTTTGTGAATAAAAACGATGAATTCTGTAGAAAACAATTTCACTGACAATTGTGTTTAACAAACTCGAAGAATTGCAAATAGTTCACGGCACGATTATACCTTTCCTTTCAGTTGTATTAATGAAAGCATTGCTATTTTGTTTCATTTATGAGCCAGCCTCTTTACTTTCAACTACTCTTGTCATTGCACAACTATTTGAAGAAATGAATAAAGTATGTTTAAATTGTTCTTGATATTAATTGCTAACAGACATTTCGTAAAGTTGGCTATTCGTTTTGCTAAACTAGACATTTTCAGACACTCATTATCCGTTTTTGTCAATTATAGTGCTTTACGGAATTTGGACCCCGTTCTATCTTAGCCTTTTATTGCATTCAAACTTAACACTAGCATTGTCGAGTTCATAACAAAAGAAGAAGAAAAAACAAATACAAATCTGAAACCAAAGTGTGATGCTCTGCTAAGAATAGAATAACAATATGCTTATCCAGTTAACACTTATGTATCAATGTGCAATTTCAGGATAAACTGTGTACAACAATGCTGGCACGTTGTCCGCCCAATTGAATCACTCACTGTGGTTTTTGATATTAATGGGTTGGTGAGTAAACATTCTCATAAAAGCAACAGAAAACACCTGGGAGTATACAATACAATTCACCATTGAATATTTTTGATAATTGAAAGTGAATGACGATAGCGTTGTTTTTGGAAAGACAGAAACAAAAGTATGCATCCAAGACTAACGCATATTCTCATATAAACAAAAGTGAAACTATTCAAGCCCGCTTAATGATATTGATATAGACCGAAATAAAAAGTCTGAACTTGAACTTGATTCACCTGCTTGTTTAGGGTCCGTTCAACCTGCTGGCGAAAATGAAACGATTGGGGTAAAAAGAATTGAAATTAATGAATGCAAAATACTTATTTCAAAGGATGTATTTATATTGAAGTCGATAGTGAGATATTAAGGCAAGAAGCTATTTAGGAGAAGATTAAGCAGAAAGAAGAAAAGCAAAAAGGGGAAAGGTAGAATACTCTTCGATCATATATGAATATAAATATATTGTATTATTTATTTTACTATCCCACCAAGATATCAAATTACTTTTTTATTATTTTGCAGAAATATGCTTTGTTGTTGATCATATAAGAATCTCAAAGCATTCATGATCCTTGACATTGAATTTGGAGTAATCTAAACAAGGTTCTATACAATGTCATGTATCTCAAACCTTGATAGAAGATCACAGTCTGAAAGGTTTCACAAATCAAGAGCAAAATCACAATACTCGTACAATCTAATAAACCTGATATCTTCCAGCAGTTGCATTATATACTAAGTACATCAATAAACTAAGTATTGTACAAGACAAATTACGACTGGAATTGATTTAAACAGCAACTTTAAAGAGCTTCTCGACATTATCTCCACCTCGCCAGTGATATATTGTTAGATAATCGTAGGCCGATAAAAACGTTCTTTAACTGTACGCTACATTTACATCTCCTAGCCACATAGATGTTGAACATCAAAGAAATCGCAACCAAGTTTAAATCAATGCTTACATTTTCTGATTTATCTTTAGAACGACCATTTCAAGATGCACTCTTACTCCTAGATAAGATGTGCCACTATTAATAACATTGTTTTAATATCCCCAAAAGGATGAATAGATGTCAAAAACAATGGTTTTTATTTAGGATACCGAGTTTGATTTGAAAAAATGGGCATAAAACTTGGTATTTCTACCTTATGATACTACAGTAGACCACAGTAAATCTTTTAGCATTCAACAATCATGTAATATTTTTAAGCTTTCAGCTTTTAAATACACGGTTACAATCTTGTTATCAGTAATTAATATTTTCCATCAATGCATTATTTAATAAGTAGTCAACCGTCTATGAGTTAAAACTGATGTTTGTTATACATGATTGTGTATGTATTGATTTTGAATAAGAGTGTCACTTTTAAGATTTCCGCACACTTATCGGTAACATATCATCATTATGCAGGAGAGATGTTGATGCCACCGGAATTTAGCAGAGAACTATACATGAATTATTCGATGTATTTCACTGCACACTCAAATCGTTTGGCAGATACTTATTATACGGAAATCATTCCTAGATACACACACACAGTTACCATTCCCTCGAATCAACTTTGTGTCAAACATAACTGTGAGATAAGATATATTCCGAACACGGAGTGTAGCATTGCTTAGACTATTAGACTTAATAGTCTAACAGCATACTAACAGCATACATTTGGTCTTACTGTTTAGACAATTACCATACACAATAGTAACATGTATATTATGGCTCGTCATCCGGCTATTGTCTAGTTTTGCCTTGTTCGACTAAGAAAGAAAAACGAGCGTGTCGCTTTCCTAAATGGTAAGTTTTACTTTGGATGATTGTTTTGGATTCTGTCTGTGAAGGAAACACATATCAAAAGGAATTTGTACTATTTTCGAAAAAGACAAATATGCATCAGTTTGTATCCGCCCAAAGTTTGAAATAGCTTAGCATCTTCGCAACTGTTCAGAAATTTGACTTTGATAGCAGAACGAACAAAGCAGTGTTATACTTCAATCAGTATAATCATTGAATGAGTTCCTGTTTTATTTATAAATGCTGGTGCTACAGATGTATTATGTATCCAATTAGTTTCAAGAAATGTTGAGATATAACTTGTTCATTTCAACAGTTCGTATAAACGTTTAGTGTTGAAGCAAAAAGCAATTAATCACTTCAAAACACTTTGATACCATTAGCTGAGGCTCGTTACTACCATAGAAGAGCAAGGTTGAGGTTGTGTGCGCTTTATCTACAAGTAGTTTAAGTTTTAGTGAACATGTGTTTTAATGACCGTTCCAAGGCGGTCACCTCATCCTTCATCTATAAAGCTATTTTAATACAAATTCGTTTGTGTGTTGCGTTTACATGTTGCGTCTCTCGTTCAGTGTCTTATGAGCCCTAACAGGGTTTTGCCTATAAATATTAGACTACTAGGCTTACCCACCTTTATCTTAATATTCAAACAGACAGACAAAAACTAGTAGAAGCAGAAGTTTTGCCACGTGAATTAAAGGAAAAATGTTTTCAATACGGCTTTACAAAGCCGTCCTGTGTTTATTTAAATATTTCTCAAGGCATTCCGTTGTATAATGCTGATTCAGACTCAGGCATTTTTCTAGGCAGTTGTAAACAGTTAACCCAAGTGTTTATGGCTGTTTTATGCAACTGGCTCAATCCACGCCATTACAAAGACTTGATCAGTAAACAGTTTTGACATATAACGTAAATTGTGTTAATACACTTTACACAAAATTCTATTGAACGAATATCCCATACAAACAGGAAGAGAATCGTTGGCTGCGAAAAAAGTACACCCTGCGAATGAAACATCTAATGTGGATAAACAATGAATAGGTGAGCTGAAATCTGCTATCGTAGTAATACCTTACTTTATGTTCCTTTCCAGATGGACTTGTGCGCTTCTTGTTAATATCGTGTGAACGTGCATTAGAAAGCTAGTATATAAATGGTGGCTAATTCAATTACATTTCATCGACGCAATAACTGAGAAAAATATTTAATGTGGACGTTGTCTGTTTTATAAAGCTCTTATGTTTACCTTATTTTAGGCTCTTGCGACCATAGTTTTATAATATTTTTTATTTTATTTAGTGCAATTAATATATGCATTAAAAGTGAATTGTTATATTCCTAGAATTGTTTATCAGTTGTATAAATACAGTATTCATAATTTATTCGGCAATGTACTAATTTTTTGAATTTATATTCTTTTGTTCACTACATTGTGCTACTACATTTTCCAAACGACCACAGCATTGATTGTGAAAATTTCCTGGTACTTTTCAATGGAATTTTAAGATTTAATGTTCAAAAGGATTAAAACTAATACAATATCTCTCCTAAAGGACACCATTGATGTACATAAACGCTTTGGTTTATTTTGAAGTCAAGTATTCCTTTTTTGTATTTGTATAAACAACATACTTATAAAAACAATATCACTGTGTGATCATTTTGTTGTTATTTCTGATTAATACCAGCTCAAGCAAAATGCACATTTATACCAGGGTGTACAATTGTGTTGGCACAATAAACTCATCAGCTGTCCACTCAGTTATTATTATTGTGGGTGGCCACCAACATGCTCTCAATACCTACGCCAAAACACCTGGGATTATGTGAGGCACTTCTCCATTAAAGCATGCTGCTAATTGGAGGTGAATATTACTACTACAATCTATACATTCATACCAGAATTACATTCCCACCATAATCTGTAAAACCCAGTAATAACAAGCTATAACTTAGTACTCCCTCTGAGCCATGTTAAAGAATACATAAAATGGTGATAAATCTTTTCAAAGAAGTATCGTGCCTCAAATATATGATAAACTGTCAAAGCGTGTCCACCAACCTCGAGATCTTTTGTTATTTTTGACTATTTAGCAACCATTGAAAAAATTCACAGCAGCCATAACAATTATTAATTATCAACTGTGTTTCTTAGAATTATGTAGCATTGATTTAAACTAATATATTTATTCTAAATGTAAGTATTTAGATATAAATACGATAATTATTAAGCGCTACTGATGTCACGCTTTTCCCATAAATCTCAGGTGATAGGTGGCGCTATTTTTTAGCGCCAATTTCATTGTTTAGTGCGGCGCCAGCCGAGCGGTCCATAGATTTGTTGACAATTTCAATACAATTCCATTGTGTCTTATAACTTCATATTTTCACTGATGTTGTTTAGTAAAGTTTCTTTTTTTGTGTTTGACATGTTTGTTCACTGTTTTATTTGATGTTAATTTATATGTGTTTCATTGTTTTGTTATTTCACATGCATATTATATGCCTTGATGAATAAAACTTAAACTTGAACTTGAACTTGGTTATTGTTTATAGTTTAAATTGAAATCCTGACTACTGCAGCTTATCGTATAACACTTTAGTTTAATATTTGATTTGACTTAAAGTGCCATTAAACCGGGTTTATGTTTAATCTTTTGGCTACTGCGCTTGTTTCTGTAGTTTTCTATATACATATTAATCCAAAATGTGTATTTATTGGTCAGTAATTATTCTATTTTGTAAATAATAAAATAGTTTTCGTAATGATTTTTATTTGACTTTACACCTGCAACTAACTTTTTTGCAATCTTCTCAGATATGTTCTAATCATGCCATTAATTTCTCAGTAAACTTTTCATTTGTAATCACTGTCTTATCTGGAAACATCTTGGTTTAGAACAACTTGAATCATAAACCATTTATACCGATGATTGTCGAGTCTTCAAACTGTTTCGGATTCAGATATGTGTTAGATATCGGCAATTATACTACTGACCAGTACTCTGATAATCAAATTTAGATTGAATGCATACACAAAGCACATGTTAGAGCTAATTTGTAGTTAACGCCCAAGTCACACCACCATTGAGAACGCGATGCGACCTCTTTGCGACTGATTTCATTAACGACATACTGCTTACATAAGTCATATTTGGAATTAGAATATGATCGCTCGCCAATCATTCAACATTAACTGGCAAGGTATCGGTAAATCTTCACTGCAGACACGGTTATAGGCTTGAAACTTGTTGGACTGGTCGGTGACTAGTTGTCGATCGATCACCTATCAAAACATTAAATAATTTTATTGCAAAGTGTAAGGATGTTAACGGAGGAGCAATCGACATTTGCTGCCCATGCAAAACCTAAATGAAAAAGCTGAAGTTGCCCCTATGACGATGTACATCTGTACATTTATTTTGTCTTTAGCCTTTATTCACAATAAAGATGAGTGGAAACGATCCAGTAATGCATTCTGTTTAAGTATTTTATAAATGGGGCATATTGCAAACTTAACGGCGAATGATCGGCGCACGCTCCGAAATCACTCTTAAACCGTTCTGAAGGCAGTCGCCGATGTAGCGCAAAACGGTCACCACCCCACGTGTCACTGATTAATCATTAAGTTATAAAATAGTCAACACCCGAGTCTTGGCAAAACTGACCGCCTCACCGCGGAAACAAATCTACTATTAAAAAACCCACATGGAGACAAATAAAACCTCCGAGCGTCCAAATCGTTCTGAAATCATGTAGCTACCTTGTCAAAACATTTCAGAGGCCTATGAAAGCACTTTGCGACTGTCAATTTCTTTCGTCGCGAAGAAATCGCCGCGCAATGTTGGTGTGAACGGCGAGTCATCGATGTTGAGAGTATATAGTGTTAGTGCCGCAATACCTAGTGATAAAATACGGTTAAAATGTGCTTGGTCTACAATTGCAGAAATCGCAGCGTTACAAAGAAACCAGTGTATGTTCCCACCACTTAAAAGATTCTGCGAAGAGAACTGTAATTCCAACAATAAATATCCCAGATTGATATGTATGTTCTCTTATTTAACTAAGTAGCGTATACTTTCACGAGTGTCAAAGAAAAAAAATGTACAGTTTTTCTGTGATCACGAGTGGAATAAAATATGATCCTACACTGAAATAAAAAAGATCTGTTTCTTTTATGCTTATTTCCCGAGATTATATAATTTTAATTTATTTTCTTAATTACCCCTTTTTTTGAAAAGGGTATTATTAACGCCGCTACCCTTGGGGCGCCCCTCATGCAAAATTATAGCTGTCAATTTTCTATTTCCGGTTTGTTGAGAACGAGTTCTCTGATATTCTTTTTTATAGTTTATTATTCGCTCGTTTTTTAGTGCAAAGAGTTTATGAACAGTTATCAATGAATTTTTATAAGTGCATCCATATTCCAAACAATAACGAAAACACTTTTTTATGCGTGGTATGAATACATAATCAAATTACTACGTCGTCATTTATTGAATGAAAATTTGAAAGGTCAAATGTGTAAGTTAAACAATTGCGGATAATTATTGGATATAAAACATTTTCCTTAGTTTAAGGGTGTGTTTCATGATAAATGGCTGTTCAGTCATCTTACTGTCAGAGACCAGTCTGTTTTGCCTGAAGACTGGTCGATTTCCAGGTAATGATGAGGACCACGCTTGTCTTTTGACAAATTTTGAGGTGTGGGTGGGGTAAAAAAAAAAAAGTTAATCTGTAAATTTTTGTGTGAAATTTCCGGGAAGTTCGTATTACTTATTACAACTTATTACAACGTCAAACGGTTCAAAATATATTTGAACGATGATATAACATTATATTTATGTTTAAACAGTTGTTTTCGTCTGTAATTTAATTATAATTGTTATTGTCCGTACATGACGGAAGTCTATGGTGCACCAGTATGCATCCGCCAAGAAGCTGGAAATGATTTTTGAGCATTCGCCTCTGCAACAGAACAGATAGTGACACATTTCAATTTGAAAAGCAGAATCAACTCTTAAGAGTTGCATTTTGGATTTATTCATTGAAAGGGTTCTGGTTTAATTCATAAAAGCGGGTGTTTATCTCATTGACGTGATTTGTTCAAACAATGGAAGTATTGTATACCCAATTAGCTTCATGAGATATTGATTAGCAACTTATTTACTTCAACTGCAATGAACAAACTTAAAACAAGGCAAATAGTCAACTTAAAATAAATATGCAAAACATTGAGTTCTAGCAAAATACATCTGAGTCGTTTTATCCTAAGGGGTGATTAAATAAACAAAGTTCCGAGCTATTCTCAACAATACATGATACAAACAAACGTATTTTTACTCTCAAGTTTCATTTACTTTAAACGTTAACCCTTAGACTAAATATATACACCTCCCTCATCAGAAAGGAAATACTGAAACACTTTTCAATGAATGCTGCTTATTCAGCTTCAATGTTCGTGCTCTGCGGTTGTTGACATTAAACCTTAATGTGTGGTGCATTTCTGTTCAACTGCTCCTCAATCGGCGCCATCACAAAGACTTAACCACACATTACGTTAATTTTATTCTTACAGACCTACTTCAATTTTCAGAATTACTTTTAACGAAGATTCAATGTAAACACGCAGTTATATACGTTTAAAGTGAAAAGGTTACTATTATAAAATGTATTGTATATACATGTAGAATATAAAAATAAAACGATGACAAAATATGTTGTTGTTTAATATATTTGCATGTGTACTTATAGTTTATACTCTTGTAACTTCGCGCAGAAAAACATTTAAAATATATTGTATTTACTAGCTTAGTAGAATACCTTGCTTTTTGTCAATGGGGGTTAACGTTGAATCTGATAAGGCTGATAATAAAACTTGTTAAATTAATGTTCATATAAACAGAGTGCGGTTTTTTTTCTTGTTTGTATTTTGTTGATTTTCTGGTTGGCTTTTACATACCAGATATCTGTAAGTGTGTGGCGTCTTGTCTTATCCCTGCGCTGTGAGACACTTTCGTCGGACACAAGAGTTTTGTCTTTTCCCTGCGCTGTGAGACACTTTCGTCGGACACAAGAGTTTTGTCTTATCCCTGCGCTGTGAGGCACTTTCGTCGGACACAAGAGTTTTGTCTTATCCTTGCGCTGTGAGACACTTTCGCCGGACACAAGAGTTTTGTCTTATCCCTGAGCTATGAGACACTTTCGTCGGACACAAGAGTTTTGTCTTATCCTTGCGCTGTGAGACACTTTCGTCGGACACAAGAGTTTTGTCTTTTTCCTTACAAACAGTATACTTATTAATTTATTATAACATATTTACACCCTCAGTATTAAGTGTTATCAGGTAATTACTTATAAGATACTGTCCAATGCATAGATCTGAAGCAAATTACTACGTGCACAAGAACAGACAGATATCCCCAATTGTACAACTTTGTTCACGCAATAAAAACATCAGCTGTCCACTTTGTTAAATCACTCACTGTTTTTTTTGTGTTTTTGTTGGGTAAACATGCTCATAATAGCTGCTTCAAAACACCTTGGTATATGTGATGTACTTAATCATTTATCCGTGTTCTTAATTGAAAGTAAAAGACGACTGCGATCGACACATACATACTAGAATTTGTTTTAACAGGTTATTGTGTTTCATGACAATGTGTTCGCCTCGCTTCAACTTGTTGGAGAATATGATAAAGTAAAAATAAATTGTTCACTGAAATATGTAGTTTTCATTCGTTAAATAAGTAAAATCAGAAATGCCGGCAATCAATGCCTCCGTCACCGTTTTTTTTTCAGATGTTGACTAACAATACTCTGACACTTAAAACTTTAATATAACACAAGCTGTTATAATGAATCAAATAAAATAATGAAATGTGATTAATTTTGTCATCGTATCTCGAAACTTGATAGCTATAATTGATGAACCAAACGAATTTAGGGCAATAGTTCAAAGGACACGTCTTCATTACGCGAACGTTAAATGTTAATGTTAAACATTACTGAAGCAATTATTTTAAACATAATACCTAAATACGCAAACATTTGACTATTCCATGACACACGTATGAGAATGATTTTGGGACAATAGGCATGTTCGTGAAGTTGGCAGACTGGCAGCCCAGCAGCCCAGCAGCGTGAAGTCAGCAGCCCAGCAGACTGGCAGCCCAGCAGCGTGAAGTCAGCAGCCCAGCAGACTGACAGCCTAGCAGCGTGAAGTCAGCAGCCCAGCAGCCCAGCAGCTTGAAGCCAGCAGCCCGGCAGACTGGCAGCCCAGCAGCGTGAAGTCAGCAGCCCAGCAGACTGACAGCCTAGCAGCGTGAAGTCAGCGGCCCAGCAGCCCAGCAGCCCAGCAGCGTGAAGTCAGCAGCCCTGCAGACTGGCAGCCTAGCAGCGTTAAGTCAGCAGCCCAGCAGACTGACAGCCTAGCAGCGTGAAGTCAGCAGCCTAGCAGACTAGCAGCATAGCACCGTGAGTTAGCAGTCTTGAAAACTGACGGCCTGAAGTCAAAAACTAAGCAGCTGGGCAGATTAGCAGCTATGCTAAGACGAACTCGTGTGAAGTTTCCCGTCGGTTTTCAGTTTTCAAAGCCAAAAAAAAATGCAGAAAAAAATGAAAAAAATCATTCACTGGTTTGCAAAACACACCTTAAAATGAAGCAAAAATACTAAAATGAATCATTTAAAAACATGTACACTATTCCTTTTTTGTGAACTAAAGAAATCACTTTACTCCACTTTTTGATTTCATGCCTCTGACAGCCCCGGGCAGCCCAAGGCGTTTTATAATATTTTTACTCGTGCTGGATACATGGCTTCTAGTATATGAAAAATGAAAAAAAAAAACATTCACAATAATTCGTTTGCAAAATACTCTTTAAATGACGCACAATACTAAAATGAATACTTTTTCAACATTTACACTATTCTTTGAGTGTGAACTTAAAACATCACTTTACGCCACTTTTCTATTTTAGTTTTCTGGCAGCCCCGAGCAGCCCCGGGCAGCCCCGGGCAGCCCCGGGCGTTTTATGTATTAAACTTGGAATCATCCGAACGTTACACATAGTTAAAGCCTTGTACCCGGCCCGTGTAAAAATATCGTTATACGCTTCAGGCTGCCTGGGGCTGCTGGGGGCTGCCAGAAAACTAAAGTCGAAAAGTGGAGAAAAGTGATGTTTTTAGTTCACACAAAAAATAGTGTAAATGTTGAAAAAGTATTCATTTTAGTATTTTGCGTCAATTAAAGAGTGCTTTGCAAACGAACTATTGTGAATGATTTTTTTTTTCGGCTTTGAAAACATGAATTTCTGAATTTTCCGTGTTGTTAGAAAAGACAATATTCAGCATATAACGCTCTGATGCGTAGTTTGGTAAGGGGAAACTAAATTACAGCTTAAATGGCAAAATGAAGTGTTTTGAATTTGAAGACGCGCTTTTTTCTTACAAAAACGACGGGATACTTCGCACGATTTCGTCTTAGCAGAGCGATAAAAATCGAGTGAAATTCTAGCAAGATTACGTTAAATAATAAGTGTTCTGTAATATTTAACATCTTATCTTTGCTTTAAAGTCATTAAACTTGGAATCATCCGAACGTTACACATAGTTAAAGCCTTGTATCCAGCCCGTGTAAAAATATCATTATACGCTTCAGGCTGCCCGGGGGTGCTGGGGGCTGCCAGAAAACTAAAGTCGAAAAGTGGAGTGAAGTGAATTTTTTGGTTCTCACAAAACAATAGTGTAAATGTTGAAAAAGTATTCATTTTAGTATTTTTTGCGTCATTGAAAGAGTGCTTTGCAAACGAACTATTGTGAATGATTTTTTTTTTCATTTTTACTGCTTTGAAAACAAGAATTTCTGAATTTTCCGTGTTGTTAGAAAAGACAATATTCAGCATATAACGCCCTGATGCGAAGTGTGGTAAGGGGAAACTTAATTACAGCTTAAATAGCAAAATGACGTGTTTTGAATTTGAAGACGCGCTTTTTTCTTACAAAAACGACGGGAAACTTCGCACGATTTCGTCTAAGCAGAGCGATAAAAATCTAGTGAAATTCTAGCAAGATTACGTTAAATAATTAGTGTTCTGTAACATTTTACATCTTACTTTGCTTTAAAGTCATTAAACTTGGAATCATCCGAACGTTACACATAGTTAAAGCCTTGTATCCAGCCCGTATAAAAATAGCGTTATACGCTTCAGGCTGCCCGGGGCTGCTGGGGGCTGCCAGAAAACTAAAATAGAAAAGTGGAGGTAAGTGATGTTTTTAGTTCACACAAAAAGAATAGTGTGAATGTTGAAAATGTATTCATTTTAGTATTTTGCGTCATTTATAGAGTATTTTGCAAACGAATTATTGTGTATGATTTTTTTTTTCTTTTTTTTTTTTGGCTTTGAAAACATGAATTTCTGAATATTCCGTGTTGTTAGGTCATTATACTTGTTATCATTCGAACGTTTCATATACTAGAAGACATGTATGCAGCCCGAGTAAAAATACCATAAAATGCCCAGGGCTGCCTGGGGCTGCCCGGGGCTGCTCGGGGCTGCCAGAAAAACAGAAAAGTGGAGTAAAATGATTTTTTAGTTCACACAAAAAGAATTGTGTGAATGTTGAAAATGTATTCATTTTAGTATTTTGCGTCATTTATAGAGTATTTTGCAAACGAACTATTGTGAATGATTTTTTTCATTGTTTTTCGGCTTTGAAAACATGAATTTTCCGTGTTGTTAAGTCATTAAACTTGTTATCATTCGAGCGTTTCATATACTAGAAGCCATGTATACAGCCCGCGTAAAAATACCATAAAACGCATGGGGCTGCCCGGGGCTGTCAGAAGCGTGAAATCGAAAAGTCGATTTCTTTAGTTCACAAAAAGGGAATAGTGTAAATGTTTTTAACTTATTCAATTTAATTTGCTTCATTTTAAGGTTTGTTTTGCAAACCAACTATTGTGAAGATTTTTTTCATTTTTTTATGGTTTTTTTTGTCTTTGTAAACTGAAAACCGACTGGAAACTTCACACGAGTTCGTCTTAGCATAGCTGCTAATCTGCCCAGCTGCTTCAGCTGTTGACTTCACGCCGTCAGGCTTCTAGACTGCTAACTCAAGCTGCTATGCTGCTGGGCTGCTGACTTCACGCTGCTAGGCTGTCAGTCTGCTGGACTGCTGACTTCACGCTGCTAGGCTGTCAGTCTGCTGGGCTGCTGACTTCACGCTGCTAGGCTTCCAGTCTGCTGGGCTGCTGACTTCACGCTGCTGGGCTGCTGGGCTGCTGACTTCACGCTGCTAGGCTGTCAGTCTGCTGGGCTGCTGAGTTTAAGCTGCTGGGCTGCTGGGTTGCTGACTTCACGCTGCTAGGCTGTCAGTCTGCTGGGCTGCTGACTTCACGCTGCTAGGCTGTCAGTCTGCTGGGCTGCTGACTTCACGCTGCTGGGCTGCTGGGCTGCCAACTTCACGAACATACAATAGGCTTTAGTCAAAATAATTAGTATCAGGCCCCAAATGTCTTGAAATATCTTTATAAGCATACAAATAATAATATTATCTCATAGATTGACCATATTTGGTCAAGAGGTTGAGAAAAGGGTTGTTTTAGAACGGGTAATGCACTTTTGTTATTACTCTTTTTCTAGTGAACTCATCTTTGTAAACATTATTATTGACCGCATAAAGGAAATTAACACACAGAAGTTGGTAAAAATATGAAGATACATTTTCATATCAAATTATGCAATTTCTTTCTATTCACAATATACTCAAGATTTAAATAGCGTACTCAGATCATTAAAAACCGGAAAATGTTAGAAAAACCGGTGCCTAGTCTACAAAGTGACTCGTATGCACCATCTGCTTCCTATTCTTCTTTAGGTAGTTTATTTGACTCTTCATCGTATTCGGTAAAAATTGTTTGTTTAACTGAAGAGTTAGCTGTCTAGATTGAATGCATCTTTATTGGCGCTTTGTTTATCTTTCATTTTAAATGGAAAGTGTATTCTCATTTTGAAAATAAATTTAACAAAATTGAAAATAGTCAAATAAACCAACGTACGGAATGTTTTCTGAAACAAGGCCTTTCTGTTTTGAATTTTGCAATATAAACATATCGGTACACAAATTATTTTATCACTCGTTACAATTTACCCCCAATGTCTTGTATATTTATGTCCAAACCGGAACTCCTAAAAATCAAGAAACAAGTTAATGATAATTCGTGTCTGTGCATGTTATTTGTAATAATAACGTGTTTCATCAGAGGCCTTACAGCTATGTGTGTTTTATCTTCATACCTTGAACGCTCCCTTCATGGTGGCACGTATCATGGAAATCGTAAAATTGTTTATGAAGAGTTCATGTGTGAAAATCATGTTGCAATTGTCTATCTTCAGGAATAAAACATGATATTTGTGTTACGAAACGCATCTTTTGATGATTATTAGACATGCAGTAATTGGATGTGAACATTTTAAACAACTAGTGCAATTGTGTACGTGTGAGCGTGTGTGTGCGTGGGTGGATATTGAGGACCAATATATCCGTATAATGTTGTTTCATCATCATCATGATGAAGGTTTTCATTTTATCTCCATTCCTTGTTCCAAAAAGCAGCAGTCAAATTTTAAAACATTTTAATCACAAAATGACTCGTAAATATCAAATTGTGTGTATTAAGGTACACTACCTAAGATAGACAACATATTGCCTTTATTTTGTTTGTTTTCTATGTTTCAGCCAACAATTCTCAGAATTCTTTGTAGTTCAGTAGCCTGTGGTTTTGAACCACTATCTTCGAGAGTACAAATGTAACACGACAGTAGATACTTTCCCATGGACACCAAAGAAAATAGTCGGAATAAACGCCAGTTGGAAGGCTTTGGTAACGGTTACATTAAAACAAAAATACGCAGTAACACGTTTACTTTAATTATTACATTTTGTAAGATCAAACGAAAACTAGTGGACCACCCAGCCTTTGGTATCGCTTAAAATATAAGATATTGATGCAGCGAAACGGTCTGCTTATGAATATGTAACTCTTCGGAGTTTTTTGCCTTTGCAAATATGTTTAGAAGTTTAGAATTTTCCTACCTTAACTATTCAATATGTTTTGTTACATTGTTTTCTGTAATTTTGTGTTGTTTCGATACCTTTGATATGATCATTTCTGATACTTGAACAACAGTTGAAATATAAAAACGGCCATAAAGGACAGGTCATCTGGAACCCAAATCCATTAACTGGATTATTATCAAATTAAAATAAGATTATTTCGTGTGACAGGCGAATAGTAAATTCTATAAGGAAATGTATTGTAATGTCTAGGCAACGCCTATTGACGCCTAATATGCCTGGCTATTTTAAATGGATAATTTCAGGATCCAATACGAATTAAATGTCAAAAAGGTTTTAACACAATCATCCCTCATTGCATTTGCATTTTGCATATTATACAATTACAGGGATAAAAATAAAATTGAGCTCTATATTAGCCATTACGTTGTTTAAAAACAAATCACCTGTTCCGAGCTAAAATTTAGCTTATGTGTCGCAAATTGGTTTCGTTTATTTTCTGTTAAACTATTGTTTATAAAATAAAGTGATCAACAAATAGCATGCATACCCATATTTATCAATGCATTACCAAGTACGAACATTCATTAATTCAATCAACCAATTCAACATTGAAACTATAACAGTCATACTGTCGTGTTTGCATATTAGTTCTATGTGATATGACATTAATTGAGTAATAACTCAATGGAAACAACAACGACAAACCAAGCAGCTAAACATAGTTTGTTGCGATTGAGTGAAATGACAACACTATAAAGTTCCATAACCACACAAAGAAGACACAAACAATGCAACACATAAAACTCACATCCACACTATAAAGGAATGTTTGAAATACCACATTCCAACAGCATTCTTGGACGGATACAGGAGTTGACGTTAGAGGGAGCGCACGTAAGAGGCACACCTTGAGGCGAGTGCTCACATCCACAGGAATCCCGTTAATATGCTCTACACATGTCAAAGACGGTTTGGGGGTCCCCCGCACGAATAACGTGGTTAAGTTAAATCTAAAACTGTGCATTATTGGGTAATTTATCTTCAATTACTCCCCATGTATCACCAGTGGTATTGTTGATAGTGTTGTTTATTAACAAGTATTCTTAAAAGAGTATAACTCCTAATTACTAAATTATAAGTATCAGCAGAATAATAACACGTTAAACTTACATCCGCATCCAACCGAATTGATTGTGATTTGCCTCATAAAATCGCGTGTGAGCCATGTATCATCCGACCCGTTTTGTAAGATTCAAAGGTTTACGCTTTCATTATCTTCATAATCGCTGGTATTGTTATGCCTAACGAAGCTTCTTTCATCCCTTGTATCGAGGGCAAAGTCAAGCGTTGATTGTTTTGCTTCGTACCTTACAACAGCAGAGGTCATTTTTCTCTAGAATCCGTTCAACACCGGACTGTTTAACTTCATCTTTAGTTTTCTACAAAGTACGGTATTCAGTGAAATGCAGATGAATTGTGCGGGATTTTGAGTTGTTGTGCAATGTGCGCATATTTATATCATACACCTTTTAATATTTTTGGTGTGTTAACATGACCGAAGTTGGTGCATTAAAACACGTTGGAATATGTATTGCACTTCGTCATTGAATCGCTTTTCAGGAACAACTGCTTTCAACACATTCATTCCTGAATTCGAATTTCATATCAAACTCTGTAATATGTGTGCTTTTCGCCTCAACTTATGATAAGGCAGAAATAAAATATCAATTGATCGTTTTATTAGGAATACATTTATTAAAATCAGGGAAGCCGACAACCACAGGACCTCCGTCATCTGTTTTTAGATATTGACTAACAATACCGTGTAGCTTGATATTTTAGTAGAACACACGTCGCCCTTCATCGGCCAACACAATAAATGATACAGAAAAGAAAAGAATAAAAAGAATGAAATGTGATCAATTGTGCCAAAATATCTCGAAAAGTGATAGCTAGGATTGATGAACCTAGCGATTTCGGGCAATGGTTCATATGACACGTCTTCATTACGATAACGCTCAATGATATACAACATTGAAGCAATAAGTCTAGAAATCATTTATAAACAAATATGTGACTAGTTCATGACACACATCTTTGCGTATGATTCTGGAATAAAAAGCAAATATGTGACAAGTTCATGACACGCGTCTTAGTATGATTCAGGCATTAAAAGCAAATATGTGACAAGTTCATGACACACGTCTGAGTATGATTCAGGCATTAAAAGCAAATATGTGACAAGTTCATGACACACGTCTGAGTATGATTCAGGCATTAAAAGCAAATATGTGACAAGTTCATGACACACGTCTGAGTATGATTCAGGCATTAAAAGCAAATATGTGACAAGTTCATGACACACGTCTGAGTATGATTCTGGAATTAAAAGCAAATATGTGACAAGTTCATGACACACGTCTGAGTATGATTCAGGCATTAAAAGCAAATATGTGACAAGTTCATGACACACGTCTGAGTATGATTCTGGAATTAAAAGCAAATATGTGACAAGTTCATGACACACGTCTGAGTATGATTCTGGATTTAAAAGCAAATATGTGACAAGTTCATGACACACGTCTGAGTATGATTCTGGAATAAAAAGCAAATATGTGACAAGTTCATGACACACGTCTGAGTATGATTCTGGAATTAAAAGCAAATATGTGACAAGTTCATGACACACGTCTGAGTATGATTCTGGAATTAAAAGCAAATATGTGACAAGTTCATGACACACGTCTGAGTATGATTCTGGAATTAAAAGCAAATATGTGACAAGTTCATGACACACGTCTGAGTATGATTCAGGCATTAAAAGCAAATATGTGACAAGTTCATGACACACGTCTGAGTATGATTCTGGAATTAAAAGCAAATATGTGACAAGTTCATGACACACGTCTGAGTATGATTCTGGAATTAAAAGCAAATATGTGACAAGTTCATGACACACGTCTGAGTATGATTCTGGAATAAAAAGCAAATATGTGACAAGTTCATGACACACGTCTGAGTATGATTCAGGAATTAAAAGCAAATATGTGACAAGTTCATGACACACGTCTGAGTATGATTCAGGAATTAAAAGCAAATATGTGATAAGTTCATGACGCATGTATATATACATGAGTATGGTTCTTTGATGATATGCAAATATGTAACGAGTTCATCACACATGTCAGAGTATGATTTAGGGACAGTAGGGTTTAGTCAACACTCGTTTATTATAATCAGACCGATTTCTCGAAATATCTCAATAAGCGTTACAGGTTTAAGAGTTTTGTTACATTAACTGAAATTAGTTGCTTAAATTTGATTTTATAAACCTTAACAAAGTGCATCATGATTGCTTATGGAAAATAAATACTTAAGATGTCTCATACATCTTTAAAATGAGAATATTACACAAATAAGTAACAGAACAAATATAGTGAGCTTACCTTGGTCCTGCTAAAGACTTACGGGACTGAAGATTGTTCGGAATGTTTGGTCGAGGCCCAAGTTTCTCAAAAATACTTAAGTGTTACCCAAAAACCTAGCCAATTTTTTACCACTTAGCAGTCCTTCATGGTTCAAAAAACTAAAGTGCATTATGGTCTGTAATAATAATCTTTTGTCATAGATCATAATGATACAGGTTTTATTTGTCAATAAAGTTGAGAGAAAAAAATAGAGCAAGAAAAGTTTTGTGAGAATATTAAATGTGCCATTGCCTTGTCTACAAAGTGACTCTTATGCACAAACAAATGACGATGACTTTGCTGTGATTCAGGTCGTCATTATGTAACTTGTATAGCTAACTTTTACTCTTTTTTAGCATTAATACGTAGTTTGTTATTCAAATGAAGAGTTGCTCTCTCGTTTGAGTGTTCTCTATTGGCGCCTAGGGTATATTTTATTTTCAACATTTTTGTATAGGTTAGAAATGAAAAACAAATATGTAAAAGAGCCAACGTATGAACGTATAATTTTGAAATCTACATTTCGTTATAGAATGGTCTATCACTCGTAATAGTTCCCCCAAAGTTCTTGTATATTTCTAATATTTTCAACCGGAAATTCTGAAAATGTATAAACAAGTTGCTGATGTTTTTGTCTGCGCATGTTATTTCTTCTAATTACGTATTTTATCGGAGATCTTTGTATTGCCCGCTTAAGCTATATGTGTCTTATCTTTATACTCTGAGCGCCCCATTTATACTGATGCCACGAATCATGGAAATCGTTTCTTTACCAAGAGTTTATGAGTGAAAATAATGCTGTAATCGTCTTTCTTCTGATTTAAAAGCGTCGTGTTTGTTTTGTGAAATGCTTATTATGATATAAAAGGGGGGAACCATTTTGAATAATTTTGTTTCGTGCGTTCGTGCGTATGAGCGTGACTCAAATGATAGGATTATTGCCAAGAAAGTAGAAACCATTGACAAATATTTTATATTTTTCACACCCTGAAGAGCAATGTGTTTTATTTAGTACAATGTATGATTTATTTTCATCATGAAGGCTTATGTTTTATCTCCATTCCCTATTTCAAAAAAGTAGCCTTCGTTTTTTAAAACATTTCTATTACAACACGCTTCCGAAGTGTAAATATCAAATTGTGTGTTTTAAGGTAAACTGCTATACATATAGAATCATACTGGCAATTGTTTGTTTCAGTTTTTGTTTCAATCAACAATGCTGAGCACTATTTGTAGTTTAGTAGCCTGTTCGTAAGTATTCAAGATCTTAAAGAGTACAAATTCGACATGACAGTTCATACTTACCAATTTGACACCAAAGAAAATAGTCGGAATAAACGCCAGTTGGAAGGCTTTCGTAGCAGTAATATTAAAACAAAAATACCCACTTGTTTACTTTAGTTATTACATTTCGTAAGATCAAACGAAAACTAGTGGACCACCCAGCCTTTGGTATCTCCTAAAATATAAGATATGCAAGATGCAGCGCAACGGTCTGCTGTTGAATACGTAACTCTTCGGAGTATTTTTGGAAGATATGCTTAGAAATTTATAACTTTCTTATTTTAACTATTCAATATAGTTAATCCTACTTATAAGTATATATTTGTTTTAATTTGTTGTTTCGTTTTTTAAATAGGCTCATTTTCCCCCATCTGTAAAGACATTATTAATAGTGTTCTTAATTACCAACTATTGAAGAAAGTATGCTTTTACTCTTTATGGCTCATTCATAAGTAACAGCAGAATAACACGATAAACTAGCCTCAGCATCTAACCGATTTGATTTTTATTTACAAAGTTAACCCTTGCCTCAAAATGTCGCGTGTAAGCCATAGATCATCCGACCTTGTAACATTCAAAGGGGCTTGTTGTAACTGACACGTTCAGTTTACGCTGTAATTGCCTACATTATCGTCAAGATAACGAAGCTTCTTTCATCGCTTGTATCGAGGGCAAAGTCAAGCGTTCAGTTTTTTGCTTTATACTTCGCTGCATCAAAAGTCTTTATTCTCTAGAGTCCGTTTAATAACACAGGACCTCGTTTATTTGTAAAGAACGGTATTCAGTGAAATGCAGCTGAATTATGTGGGACGATAAACTGTTGTGTAATGTGCGATACATGGACTTCCTCTGGCGAGCAGCAAATGCACGAGAACATTTAATTGTTAAATCGTCGTTGAAATCAAAATGATTTTTCTCAAAACGACCCTACCCATATTGGTGTGGCTTTGTTATGGACCCAAGGTATGTCATATAGACAGTTGTTGGTACTCTAGATTGTTTTAGTGTGTTTCACGAGATAACGATGTATTTGTTTTTGTCGGGAGTCGTCTGTGACTTTCTGGACACAGGCGATAACCGGAAGTGACATACAACATTCGCATTTATGATTCAGCACGCATGACTCGATACCTAGACTATAATTAAGCACGAACCTGACATCTCTTCTACGATGTAGGTTTACGTATTGAACAAATGATCAATATAATGTTCTTTAACATGTAAACATTAAGAAAATGTTCAGCTAGCAATCAAGAGGTATGCGTCGCTTTTACGACGAAACAAAATGTCTACCGGTAACGTAAATTGACGCTGAAAGGAAGAAAGTTGTTCTACAAAATGTTTGAATGTGACAGTGTCAGTACACACACTTTCGCATTTCATTATTATAGAACTCTGTAAGTGGTTTTTTTTTCTGAGAGTATAAACAATTTTTAAGGTTTTCGCTAGAAATAGTAATACACTGCTGGCAAACCATGATTGTCTGCTTGAAGTCTGGGTTTCCAATAGAGTGCAGATAGAAATCGTGTGGTATTGATGAGTTCCCCCATTCCCTTCAGAAAATAGTACTATGTATGCTCGTTTCAACACAGTTTTATAATAATTATACTATATCTCTGAATTCAAGGGATAATAGTTTCCATTGTACATCATTTTTGGAATCAGCCAAATTCATTTCAAGTTCTGTTATAAGTATATGCATGTGCAGTATTATCAGACATTACTTCGTTAGCGATAATTGCTGTTGATCGAAAATATCTACCTATTCTCAGAACCACCTGGTAGTGTCTCATAAAACCGTAACGGTAATCAACAGTGAACAATAACAACAAAACGGAGTGCAGGCGTAAGGCAGAAAGTGACGTTTTTGTCTGACAAGGAAGACTCCGTCAAACGTTGCACATTGTTGTGTGAGACGTGTGCCTCAAAATATGGCATATTGTGACATCCGACGTCGTCGTCTTCTTAATTGCTGTCACAAATTTACTTCTTTCGAAGATTTTTTTTTCAAATCTAAAAAGTGATTTAAACATTCATGTTGAATCAATTTTAACCTAGTTAAACGTCATTTGATATTTAGATCATTGTCAATATGATATGAGTTCAACTCTGTAAAAACGTTAATACCATCTCAGTATCTGCAAATACTCTTCTCATATACGCACTGTTTTGTGGCTTTCATGTACATGTGTTTATAAAATTATTAGGGTTTCTTCCCTCTAAATAGGAATAGTTTGACACTTTATTTTGCACAAATTTTCAGTTATTTACCAACGTGTTTTAATGGCATAACTCTGATTTGTATTGATGTATTTATTTTGTTTTAACAACCCGAATATATATGAAAGCAGACATCGTCACTGTATCTTCTCTCTTTGTAACATTTTAAGGTGAACAATATCGCTACCATAATGGTTACCTGGTTACGAACAATGATTGTGGTTTACATCAATTAAACCATAACAACTTTTCACCAGACGGGAATAAAGCCGTATCGTGTTCCAAGACTTAATCATCATATACATATAAATATATAATCAGAAATGCTATACATTTCTCCAATTGTTTTTTCAAACATTTCCAATGATAACAGATCTCGAAATGACAGATATCGCCGGGTGTACAACTGTAATGCACAATAAATCCATCAGCTGTCCTCCCATGCGGCGTTGAATCACTCCCTGTGACTGGGCTGGTGAACTAACATGCACACAGGAGATGCATCGTGACACCAGGCATGTCGACAGTAAACTGTTATGTTAATTGTATGTGAGTAACGGTTATGATCTACTCATTCATACTGGAATTTGAGTTAATGTTTTCTTAGAAGTTTCAGTGTTCCGAAATTTCACGTCAAGCCCTGTGATATTAGATATTACTCAGAATGTTTTCCGCCTCAGCCTTGTAAAAGAATAAGATTAGAACGAGATAAAACGTTCATTCAAGAATATAATATATCAAAAAGTATATAATACACCGTCTCAGTAAAATTTCATCAGAATATTCCCACCCATCTGTAATTATAGATGATAGCTGGTTAAAAAACATTTAAGCTGGTATAAACATGCCTTCAAAGAGCGATTATTTGTATTACAATATCAACATTTATTTAAAAGGAGCACATGTAATTAAACTGTGGTCAATGAAAGCTTTGAGAACAAGAATTAAATGAGGAGTCACAGACATCCTTATTCAAACATCTGACCGTTACATGGTCGGTTACTCTGAACTGGATGTACGTTGGGATAATGTCAGATGTACCGAAACCTTCCATATTTCAATGACACATGGTAACCTCTGGCTTTAACCCCTGTATAGTAGAATACATAATTTATTACCCCTTATGGCACATATCATCACTGCCAATGAACACCTTTTAACAAACTGAGATTTATGTTTTTATACACTGGATTTAATTTGTGTTCCGAATGATATTTTTTTTCTCAAAAATGTATTTCATATTTTATTAAGTGTGCTATAGAGCTGAAAAAGTCCACAAATTTGCTTAACATATTGTTTGGAATTCATCTATGTCTCGTATAATAGTTTGCTTCACGTCAAGATATAATTGCCATGCATGTTAAAGACATCGTATTTGGATAAGGTAGACGATGTATTCCGATCATTTACCAAACTAATCAAGGCGTATTCGAAATAATTATGATTGTGTGTGTTTCTTCCTCTCAAATGGGAAATGTTTGCGAGAAATAAATAATGCGTTTATTCATAAAAAAATCTGAATCAAACCTCAGACGTTTTGTGTTGACCAGCAATAACTGTGTTTAAAAAAATAATCTGTTTCTGATTTTGTTTTATGCATTACAAATCTCTGACATAATCCCACAACCAATCTCTGTAACGACCAAGTCTAGTGTTTGCCCAGTCATGTGAATAATGTTATTCATATCATGGTACACTCTACCACGATAATCACTTTCCTGGAATCATAATGGTGATAGATTTCTGGTGATGGTACAGTTCTGCCGTAGATATACGTGTATTCAGGCAACAGCTGACATTTCAACGGGGATTTATCTGATCACTAATCCACAATGTCAGTATTAGGTGTTTAATCGTCAATTAAAATGTCGAGTAGTTTTACTTTTAATATCTTTTTATATATATACCATCACATGAACTCTTGCATGTAGAACAAGAGAAGCTATGTTAGTTAATACTAAACTTGCTCGATTTTAAAGATAGATCAAAGCTGATATGAATAACTTTCGAGTCGTTTCCTGGGCAGACACCAGAACTGTGGCCTTTTTGAGAGGCCATGAGAAAGAACCCCTGGCGGGGCTCGAACCTATAACCTCTTGCGTCTCAATGTTATATCTTGCAGGAATGCTTTTATTCGAGACAAGCTAAGGTTGCATTAGTTGTTATTTTGCTGTGCGACTTTTATCCTACAATAAATGTAAAAGGAATTCGTTCTAGCCGATTTCTTACGGTAAGCAGTTTTAAAAATGTACTCCGGTGTGTTTCCATCCAGATTTCTAAGATGTCTTCGGGAACAGAATTGATGTTGTGCACTTGACTTTTATATTATCATGAACAACGCAACGTTAGGATTTTACTTTTATTGACCGATAGAAACTACAAGGAAAAGTTCGGTACAAGGATCCCTTTTCAAACAATTGAAACTACACGGACAATGCCATAATCAAAATCCTGTATAAACAGTGGAAACTACAGGGACAAGCCCAGTAACAGGATCCTGTATAAACATTGGAAACTACAGGGACAGGCCCGTAACAGGATCCTGTATAAACAGAATACACTACTGGAAAAAACCTAGTACAAGGATCCTGTTTTAACAATACAAACTACAAGACAAGCCCATAATCAGGATCCTGTATAGACAATTGAAACTACAGGGACAAGCCCAGTACCAGAATCCTGTATTAACTGAAGAAACTACTTGGATAAGCCCAGTACCAGGATCCTGTATTAACTGAAGAAACTACTTGGATAAGCCCAGTACCAGGATCCTGTATTAACTGAAGAAACTACTTGGACAAGCCCAGTACCAGAATCCTGTATTAACTGAAGAAACTACTTGGACAAGCCCAGTACCAGGATCCTGTATTAACTGAAGAAACTACTTGGATAAGCCCAGAACCAGAATCCTGTATTAACTGAAGAAACTACTTGGATAAGCCCAGAACCAGAATCCTGTATTAACTGAAGAAACTACTTGGATAAGCCCAGAACCAGGATCCTGTATTAACTGAAGAAACTACTTGGACAAGCCCAGTACCAGGATCCTGTATTAACTGAAGAAACTACTTGGACAAGCCCAGAACCAGAATCCTGTATTAACTGAAGAAACTACTTGGATAACCCCAGAACCAGAATCCTGTATTAACTAAAGAAACTACTTGGATAAGCCCAGAACCAGGATCCTGTATTAACTAAAGAAACTACTTGGATAAGCCCAGAACCAGAATCCTGTATTAACTGAAGAAACTACTTGGATAAGCCCAGAACCAGAATCCTGTATTAACTGAAGAAACTACTTGGATAAGCCCAGAACCAGAATCCTGTATTAACTGAAAGAACTACTTGGATAAGCCCAGTACCAGAATCCTGTATTAACTGAAGAAACTACTTGGACAAGCCCAGTACCAGGATCCTGTATTAACTGAAGAAACTACAGGGACAAGCCCAGAATCAGGATCCTGTATTAACTGAATAAACTACTTGGGTAAGCCCAGTACCAGAATCCTGTATTAGCTGAAGAAACTACTTGGATAAGCCCAGTACCAGAATCCTGTATTAACTGAAGAAACTACTTGGATAAGCCCAGAACCAGGATCCTGTATTAACTGAAGAAACTACTTGGACAAGCCCAGTACCAGGATCCTGTATTAACTGAAGAAACTACTTGGATAAGCCCAGAACCAGAATCCTGTATTAACTGAAGAAACTACTTGGATAAGCCCAGTACCAGAATCCTGTATTAACTGAAGAAACTACTTGGATAAGCCCAGTACCAGGATCCTGTATTAACTGAAGAAACTACAGGGACAAGTCCAGTACCAGGATCCTGTATTAACTGAAGAAACTACTTGGGTAAGCCCAGTACCAGAATCCTGTATTAACTGAAGAAACTACTTGGATAAGCCCAGTACCAGTATCCTGTATTAACTGAAGAAACTACTTGGACAAGCCCAGTACAAGGACCCTGTATTACCTGAAGAAACTTCTTGGATAAGCCCAGAACCAGGACCCTGTATTAACTGAAGAAACTACTTGGATAAGCCCTGTACCAGAATCCTGTATTAACTGAAGAAACTACTTGGACAAGCCCAGTACCAGAATCCTGTATTAACTGAAGAAACTACTTGGATAAGCCCAGTACCAGAATCCTGTATTAACTGAAGAAACTACTTGGATAAGCCCAGTACCAGAATCCTGTATGAAATGAAGAAACTACTTGGATAAGCCCAGTACCAGAATCCTGTATTAACTGAAGAAACTACTTGGATAAGCCCAGAACCAGGACCCTGTATTAACTGAAGAAACTACTTGGGTACGCCCAGTAACAGAATTCTGTATTAACTGAAGAAACTACTTGGACAAGCCCAGTACCAGGACCCTGTATTAACTGAAGAAACTACAGGGACAAGCCCAGTACCAGGATCCTGTATTAACTGAATAAACTACTTGGGTAAGCCCAGTACCAGAATCCTGTATTAACTGAAGAAACTACTTGGATAAGCCCAGAACCAGGACCCTGTATTAACTGAAGAAACTACTTGGGTACGCCCAGTAACAGAATTCTGTATTAACTGAAGAAACTACTTGGACAAGCCCAGTACCAGGACCCTGTATTAACTGAAGAAACTACAGGGACAAGCCCAGTACCAGGATCCTGTATTAACTGAATAAACTACTTGGGTAAGCCCAGTTCCAGAATCCTGTATTAACTGAAGAAACTACTTGGATAAGCCCAGAACCAGGATCCTGTATTAACTGAAGAAACTACTTGGACAAGCCCAGTACCAGGATCCTGTATTAACTAAAGAAACTACTTGGATAAGCCCAGAACCAGAATCCTGTATTAACTGAAGAAACTACTTGGATAAGCCCAGAACCAGAATCCTGTATTAACTGAAGAAACTACTTGGATAAGCCCAGTACCAGGATCCTGTATTAACTGAAGAAACTACAGGGACAAGTCCAGTACCAGGATCCTGTATTAACTGAATAAACTACTTGGGTAAGCCCAGTACCAGGATCCTGTATTAACTGAAGAAACTACTTGGATAAGCCCAGTACCAGAATCCTGTATTAACTGAAGAAACTACTTGGGTACGCCCAGTACCAGGACCCTGTATTACCTGAAGAAACTACTTGAATAAGCCCAGTACCAGGACCCTGTATTAACTAAAGAAACTACTTGGATAAGCCCTGTACCAGAATCCTGTATTAACTGAAGAAACTACTTGGACAAGCCCAGTACCAGAATCCTGTATTAACTGAAGAAACTACTTGGATAAGCCCAGTACCAGAATCCTGTATTAACTGAAGAAACTACTTGGATAAGCCCAGTACCAGAATCCTGTATGAAATGAAGAAACTACTTGGATAAGCCCAGTACCAGAATCCTGTATTAACTGAAGAAACTACTTGGATAAGCCCAGAACCAGGACCCTGTATTAACTGAAGAAATTACTTGGGTACGCCCAGTAACAGAATTCTGTATTAACTGAAGAAACTACTTGGACAAGCCCAGTACCAGGACCCTGTATTAACTGAAGAAACTACTTGGGTAAGCCCAGTACCAGAATCCTGTATTAACTGAAGAAACTTCTTGGATAAGCCCAGTACCAGGATCCTGTTTGAACAATGAAACGTTCGAGACAAGCCCATAATAAGGATTCTGAATAAACAATGGAAACTATAGAGACAAACCCAGTATCAGGATCCTGTATAAACTGAAGAAACACTTGGTAAAGCACAGTACCAGGATCCTGTATTCACTGAAGAAACTACTTGGACAAGCCCTGTACCAGGATCCTGTTTAAACAATGGAAGCTTCAGGGACAAGCCCAGTATCAAGATCATGTGCAAACAATGGAACCTACAGGGGCAAACCAATTATCAGAATCCTGTATAAACAATGGAAGCTAAAGGGACAAGCCCATTATCAGGATCCTGTATAAACAATGCAAGCTACAGGGACAAGTCAATTATCAGAAACCTATATAATCAATGCAAGCTACAGGGACAAGCCCAATACCAGGAAACTGTATAAACAATGAAAGAAACAGGGACAAGCCCAGTATCAGGATCATGTATAAACAATGCAAGCTACAGGGACAAGCCCATTACCAAGATCCTGTATAAACAATGTAAGATACAGGGACTAGCCCAGTATCAGGATCCTGTTTAAACAATGGCAGCTACAGGAACAAGCCCATTATCAGGATACTGTTTAAACAGTGGAAGCAACAGGGACAAGCCCAATACCAGGATCCTGTATAAACAATGGAAGCTACAGTGAAAAGCCCAGTATCAGGATCCTGTATTAATAATGGAAGCTACAGGGACAAGCCCATTATCAGGATCCTATATTAACAATGGAAGCTACAGGGACAAGCCCAGTATCAGGATCCTGTATAAACAATGGCAGCTATAAGGACAAGCCCAGTATCAGGATCCTGTATAAACAATGGAAGCTACAGTGAAAAGCCCAGTATCAGGATCCTGTATTAATAATGGAAGCTACAGGGACAAGCCCATTATCAGGATCCTATATTCCTAAATTAACAATGGAAGCTACAGGGACAAGCCCAGTATCAGGATCCTGTATAAACAATGGCAGCTATAAGGACAAGCCCAGTATCAGGATCCTGTATAAACAATGGAAGCTATAGGGACAAGCCCAGTATCAGGATCCTGTATAAACAATGGAGGCTACAGGGACAAGCCCAGTATCAGGATCCTGTATAAACAATGGAAGCTACAGGGACAAGCCCAGTATCAGGATCCTGTATAAACAATGGAAGCTACAGGAACAAGCCCAGTATCAGGATACTGTTTAAACAATGGAAGCTACAGTGAAAAGCCCAGTATCAGGATCCTGTATTAATAATGGAAGCTACAGGGACAAGCCCATTATCAGGATCCTATATTCCTAAATTAACAATGGAAGCTACAGGGACAAGCCCAGTATCAGGATCCTGTATAAACAATGGCAGCTATAAGGACAAGCCCAGTATCAGGATCCTGTATAAACAATGGAAGCTATAGGGACAAGCCCAGTATCAGGATCCTGTATAAACAATGGAGGCTACAGGGACAAGCCCAGTATCAGGATCCTGTATAAACAATGGAAGCTACAGGGACAAGCCCAGTATCAGGATCCTGTATAAACAATGGAGGCTACAGGGACAAGCCCAGTATCAGGATCCTGTATAAACAATGGAGGCTACAGGGACAAGCCCAGTATCAGGATCCTGTATAAACAATGGAAGCTACAGGGACAAGCCCAGTACCAGGATCCTGTATAAACAATGGAAGCTACAGGGACAAGCCCAGTATCAGGATCCTGTATAAACAATGGCAGCTATAAGGACAAGCCCAGTATCAGGATCCTGTATAAACAATGGAAGCTACAGGGACAAGCCCAGTATCAGGATCCTGTATAAACAATGGAAGCTACAGGGACAAGCCCAGTATCAGGATCCTGTATAAACAATGGAAGCTACAGGGACAAGCCCAGTATCAGGATCCTGTATAAACAATGGAAGCTACAGGGACAAGCCCATTATCAGGATACTGTTTAAACAGTGGAAGCTACAGGGACAAGCCCAGTATCAGGATCCTGTATAAACAATGGAAGCTACAGGGACAAGCCCATTATCAGGATCCTGTATAAACAATGGAAGCTATAAGGACAAGCCCAGTATCAGGATCCTGTATAAACAATGGAAGCTACAGGGACAAGCCCAGTATCAGGATCCTGTATAAACAATGGCAGCTATAAGGACAAGCCCAGTATCAGGATCCTGTATAAACAATGGAAGCTACAGGGACAAGCCCAGTATCAGGATCCTGTATAAACAATGGAAGCTACAGGGACAAGCCCAGTATCAGGATCCTGTATAAACAATGGAAGCTACAGGGACAAGCCCAGTATCAGGATCCTGTATAAACAATCAAAACTACAGGGACAAGCCCAGTGTCAAGATCCTGTGTAAACAATGAACGCTACAGGGACAAGCCCAGTATCAAAATCCTGTATAAACAATGGAAGATACAAGAACAAGCCCTGTCTCAGGATCGTGTATTAAGAACGGAATCTACAGGGATAAGCGCAGTATCAGAATCCTAAATTTTCAGAATAAACTACTGAGAAAACCCCAGTACGAGGATCATATATTAACAATGGAAACTACAGGGACAAGCCCTGTCTCAAAATCCTGTATAAACAATGTAAGATACAGGGACAAGCAAAGTATCAGGATCCTGTATAAACAATGGAAGCTACAGGGACAAGCCCATAATAAGGATCCTGTATAAACAATGGAAGCTACAGAGACAAGCCCAGTATCAGGATCCTGTATAAAAATATGGAAGCTACAGGGACAAGCCCAGTAACATAATCCTGTGAAAACAATGAAAACTACAGGGACAAGCCCAGTATCAGGATCCTGTATAAACAGTGGAAGCTACAGGGACAAGCCCAGTATCAGGATCCTGTATAAACAATGGAAGCTACAGGGACAAGCCCAGTATCAGGATCCTGTATAAACAATGGAAGCTACAGGGACAAGCCCAGTATCAGGATCCTGTATAAACAATGGAAGCTACAGGGACAATCCAAGCATCAGGATCCTGTATAAACAATGGAAGCTACAGGGACAAGCCCAGTATCAGGATCCTGTATAAACAATGGAAGCTACAGGGACAATCCAAGCATCAGGATCCTGTATAAACAATGGAAGCTACAGGGACAAGCCCAGTAACATAATCCTGTATAAACAATGGAAGCTACAGGGACAAGCCCAGTATCAGGATCCTGTATGAACAATGGAAGCTACAGGGACAAGCCCAGTATCAGGATCCTGTATAAACAATGGAAGCTACAGGGACAATCCAAGCATCAGGATCCTGTATAAACAATGGAAGCTACAGGGACAAGCCCAGTATCAGGATCCTGTATAAACAATGGAAGCTACAGGGACAATCCAAGCATCAGGATCCTGTATAAACAATGGAAGCTACAGGGACAAGCCCAGTATCAGGATCCTGTATAAACAATGGAAGCTACAGGGACAATCCAAGCATCAGGATCCTGTATAAACAATGGAAGCTACAGGGACAATCCAAGCATCAGGATCCTGTATAAACAATGGAAGCTACAGGGACAATCCAAGCATCAGGATCCTGTATAAACAGTGGAAGCTACAGGGACAAGCCCAGTATCAGGATCCTGTATAAACAATGGAAGCTACAGGGACAATCCAAGCATCAGGATCCTGTATAAACAATGGAAGCTACAGGAACAAGCCCAGTATCAGGATCCTGTATAAACAATGGAAGCTACAGGGACAGCCCAGTATCAGGATCCTGTATAAACAATGGAAGCTACAGGGACAAGCCCAGTATCAGGATCCTGTATAAACAATGGAAGCTACAGGGACAAGCCCAGTAACATAATCCTGTATAAACAATGGAAGCTACAGGGACAATCCAAGCATCAGGATCCTGTATAAACAATGGAAGCTACAGGGACAAGCCCAGTATCAGGATCCTGTATAAACAATGGAAGCTACAGGGACAAGCCCAGTATCAGGATCCTGTATAAACAATGGAAGCTATAGGGACAAGCCCAGTATCAGGATCCTGTATAAACAATGGAGGCTACAGGGACAAGCCCAGTATCAGGATCCTGTATAAACAGTGGAAGCTACAGGGACAAACCAAGTATCAGGATCCTGATTAACAATGAAAACTAAAGGGACAAGCCCATTATCAGGATCCTGTATAAATAATGGAAGCTACAGGGACAAGCCCATTATCAAGATCCTGTATAAACAAAGAATACTAAAGGGACAAGCCCAATACCAGGATCCTGTATAAACAATGAAAGATACAGGGACAAGCCCATTATCAGGATCCTGTATAAATAATGGAAGATACAGGGACAAGCCCAGTATCAGGATCCTGTATAAACAATGCAAGCTACAGGGACAAGCCCAGTACCAGGATCCTGTATAAACAATGGAAGCTACAGAGACAATCCCAATATCAGGATCCTGTATAAACAATGGAATCTACAGGAACAAGCCCATTATCAGGATACTGTTTAAACAATGAAAGCTACAGTGAAAAGCCCAGTATCAGGATACTGTATTAACAATGAAAGCTACAGGGACAAGCCCAGTACCAGGATCCTGTATACACAATGTAAGCTACAGGGACAAGCCCAGTATCAGGATCCTGTATAAACAATGGAAGCTACAGGGACAAGCCCAGTATCAGGATCCTGTATAAACAATGGAAGCTACAGGGACAAGCCCATTAACAGGATCCTGTATAAACAATGGAAGCTACAGGCGCAAGCCCAGTATCAGGATCCTGTGTAAACAATGGAAGCTACAGGGACAAGCCCAGTATCAGGATCCTGTATAAACAATGGAAGCTACAGGGACAAGCCCATTATCAGGATCCTGTATAAACAATGGAAGCTACAGGGACAAGCCCAGTATCAGGATCCTGTGTAAACAATGGAAGCTACAGAGACAAGCCCAGTATCAGATTCCTGTGTAAACAATGGAAGCTACAGGGACAAGCCCATTAACAGGATCCTGTATAAACAATGGAAGCTACAGGGACAAGCCCAGTATCAGGATCCTGTATAAACAATGGAAGATACAAGAACAAGCCCTGTCTCAGGATCGTGTAATAAGAACGGAATCTACAGGGATAAGCGCAGTATCAGAATCCTAAATTTTCAGAATAAACTACTGAGAAAACCCCAGTACGAGGATCATATATTAACAATGGAAACTACAGTGACAAGCCCTGTCTCAAAATCCTGTATAAACAATGTAAGATACAGGGACAAGCAAAGTATCAGGATCCTGTATAAACAATGGAAGCTAAAGGGACAAGCCCATAATAAGGATCCTGTATAAACAATGGAAGCTACAGAGACAAGCCCAGTATCAGGATCCTTTATAAAAATATGGAAGCTACAGGGACAAGCCCAGTAACATAATCCTGTATAAACAGTGGAAGCTACAGGGACAAGCCCAGTATCAGGATCCTGTATAAACAATGGAAGCTACAGGGACAAGCCCAGTATCAGGATCCTGTATAAACAATGGAAGCTACAGGGACAATCCAAGCATCAGGATCCTGTATAAACAATGGAAACTACAGGGACAAGCCCAGTATCAGGATCCTGTATAAACAATGGAAGCTACAGGGACAAGCCCAGTATCAGGATCCTGTATAAACAATGGAAGCTACAGGGACAAGCCCAGTATCAGGATCCTGTATTAACAATGGAAGCTACAGGGACAAGCTCATTATCAGGATCCTGTATAAACAATGGGAGCTACAGGGACAAGCCCAGTATCAGGATCCTGTATAAACAATGGAAGCTACAGGGACAAGCCCAGTATCAGGATCCTGTATAAACAATCAAAACTACAGGGACAAGCCCAGTATCAGGATCCTGTATAAACAATCAAAACTACAGGGACAAGCCCAGTATCATGATCCTGTATAAACAATGAAAACTACAGGGATAAGCCCATTATCAGGATCCTGTATAAACAATGGGAGCTACAGAGACAAGCCAAGTATCAAGATCCTGTATAAAAATGGAAGCTACAGGGACAAGCCCATTATGAGGATCCTGTATAAAGAAAGAAAACTACAGGGACAAGCCAAGTATCAGGATCCTGTTTTAAGAATGAAAACTACAGGGATAAGCCCATTATCAGGATCCTGTGTAAACAATGAAAACTACAGGGACAATCCAAGTATCAGGATCCTGTATTAACAATGGAAACTACAGAGACGAGCCCAGAATCAGGATCCTGTATTAACAATGGAAACTACCGGGACAAGCCAAGTATCAGGATCCTGTTCTAACAATGGACACTACAGAGACGAGCCCAGTATCAGGATCCTGTATAAACAATGGAAGCTATAGGGACAAGCCCAGAATCAGGATCCTGTATAAACAATGGAAGCTACAGGGACAAACCAAGTATCAGGATCCTGATTAACAATGAAAACTAAAGGGACAAGCCCATTATCAGGATCCTGTATAAATAATGGAAGCTACAGGGACAAGCCCATTATCAAGATCCTGTATAAACAAAGAATACTACAGGGACAAGCCCAATACCAGGATCCTGTATAAACAATGAAAGATACAGGGACAAGCCAAGTATCAGGATCCTGTATAAATAATGGAAGATACAGGGACAAGCCCAGTATCAGGATCCTGTATTAACAATGGAAACTACAGAGACAAGCCCAGTATAAGGATCCTGTATAAACAATGGAAGCTACAGAGACAATCCCAATATCAGGATCCTGTATAAACAATGGAATCTACAGGAACAAGCCCATTATCAGGATACTGTTTAAACAATGAAAGCTACAATGAAAAGCCCAGTATCAGGATACTGTATTAACAATGAAAGCTACAGGGACAAGCCCAGTATCAGGATCCTGTATAAACAATGGAAGCTACAGGGGAAAGCCTAGTATCAGGATACTGTATAAACAATGAAAGCTACAGGGAAAAGCCCAGTACCAGGATCCTGTATACACAATGTAAGCTACAGGGACAAGCCCAGTATCAGGATCCTGTGTAAACAATGGAAGCTACAGGGACAAGCCCATTAACAGGATCCTGTATAAACAATGGAAGCTACAGGGACAAGCCCAGTACCAGGATCCTGTATAAACAGTGGAAACTACAGGGACAAGCCCAGTATCAGGATCCTGTATAAACAGTGGAAGCTACAGGGACAAGCCCATTATCAGGATCCTGTATAAACAATCAAAACTACAGGGACAAGCCCAGTATCAGGAAACAATGGAAGATACAAGGACAAGCCCTGTCTCAGGATCGTGTATTAAGAACGGAATCTACAGGGATAAGCGCAGTATCAGGATCCTAAATTTGCAGAATAAACTACTGAGAAAACCCCAGTACGAGGATCATATATTAACAATGGAAATTACAGGGACAAGCCCTGTCTCAAAATCCTGTATAAACAATGTAAGATACAGGGACAAGCCCAGTATCAGGATCCTGTATAAACAATGGAAGCTACAGGGACAAGCCCATTAACAGGATCCTGTATAAACAATGGAAGCTACAGGCGCAAGCCCAGTATCAGGATCCTGTGTAAACAATGGAAGCTACAGGGACAAGCCCAGTATCAGGATCCTGTATAAACAATGGAAGCTACAGGGACAAGCCCATTAACAGGATCCTGTATAAACAATGGAAGCTACAGGGACAAGCCCAGTATCAGGATCCTGTGTAAACAATGGAAGCTACAGAGACAAGCCCAGTATCAGATTCCTGTGTAAACAATGGAAGCTACAGGGACAAGCCCATTAACAGGATCCTGTATAAACAATGGAAGCTACAGGGACAAGCCCAGTATCAGGATCCTGTATAAACAATGGAAGATACAAGAACAAGCCCTGTCTCAGGATCGTGTAATAAGAACGGAATCTACAGGGATAAGCGCAGTATCAAAATCCTAAATTTTCAGAATAAACTACTGAGAAAACCCCAGTACGAGGATCATATATTAACAATGGAAACTACAGTGACAAGCCCTGTCTCAAAATCCTGTATAAACAATGTAAGATACAGGGACAAGCAAAGTATCAGGATCCTGTATAAACAATGGAAGCTAAAGGGACAAGCCCATAATAAGGATCCTGTATAAACAATGGAAGCTACAGAGACAAGCCCAGTATCAGGATCCTTTATAAAAATATGGAAGCTACAGGGACAAGCCCAGTAACATAATCCTGTATAAACAGTGGAAGCTACAGGGACAAGCCCAGTATCAGGATCCTGTATAAACAATGGAAGCTACAGGGACAAGCCCAGTATCAGGATCCTGTATAAACAATGGAAGCTACAGGGACAATCCAAGCATCAGGATCCTGTATAAACAATGGAAACTACAGGGACAAGCCCAGTATCAGGATCCTGTATTAACAATGGAAGCTACAGGGACAAGCCCAGTATCAGGATCCTGTATAAACAATGGAAGCTACAGGGACAAGCCCAGTATCAGGATCCTGTATTAACAATGGAAGCTACAGGGACAAGCCCATTATCAGAATCCTGTATAAACAATGGGAGCTACAGGGACAAGCCCAGTATCAGGATCCTGTATAAACAGTGGAAGCAACAGGGACAAACCCAGTATCAGGATCCTGTATAAACAATCAAAACTACAGGGACAAGCCCAGTATCAGGATCCTGTATAAACAATCAAAACTACAGGGACAAGCCCAGTATCAGGATCCTGTATTAACAATGGAAGCTACAGGGACAAGCTCATTATCAGAATCCTGTATAAACAATGGGAGCTACAGAGACAAGCCAAGTATCAAGATCCTGTATAAAAATGGAAGCTACAGGGACAAGCCCATTATGAGGATCCTGTATAAAGAAAGAAAACTACAGGGACAAGCCAAGTATCAGGATCCTGTTTTAAGAATGAAAACTACAGGGATAAGCCCATTATCAGGATCCTGTATAAACAATGAAAACTACAGGGACAATCCAAGTATCAGGATCCTTTTTTAACAATGGAAACTACAGAGACGAGTCCAGAATCAGGATCCTGTATTAACAATGGAAACTACCGGGACAAGCCAAGTATCAGGATCCTGTATTAACAATGGAAACTACAGAGACGAGCCCAGTATCAGGATCCTGTATAAACAATGGAAGCTATAGGGACAAGCCCAGAATCAGGATCCTGTATAAACAATGGAAGCTACAGGGACAAACCAAGTATCAGGATCCTGATTAACAATGAAAACTAAAGGGACAAGCCCATTATCAGGATCCTGTATAAATAATGGAAGCTACAGGGACAAGCCCATTATCAAGATCCTGTATAAACAAAGAATACTACAGGGACAAGCCCAATACCAGGATCCTGTATAAACAATGAAAGATACAGGGACAAGCCCATTATCAGGATCCTGTATAAATAATGGAAGATACAGGGACAAGCCCAGTATCAGGATCCTGTATAAACAATGCAAGCTACAGAGACAAGCCCAGTATAAGGATCCTGTATAAACAATGGAAGCTACAGAGACAATCCCAATATCAGGATCCTGTATAAACAATGGAATCTACAGGAACAAGCCCATTATCAGGATACTGTTTAAACAATGAAAGCTACAATGAAAAGCCCAGTATCAGGATACTGTATTAACAATGAAAGCTACAGGGACAAGCCCAGTATCAGGATCCTGTATAAACAATGGAAGCTACAGGGGAAAGCCTAGTATCAGGATACTGTATAAACAATGAAAGCTACAGGGAAAAGCCCAGTACCAGGATCCTGTATACACAATGTAAGCTACAGGGACAAGCCCAGTATCAGGATCCTGTGTAAACAATGGAAGCTACAGGGACAAGCCCATTAACAGGATCCTGTATAAACAATGGAAGCTACAGGGACAAGCCCAGTACCAGGATCCTGTATAAACAGTGGAAGCTACAAGGACAAGCCCAGTATCAGGATCCTGTATAAACAGTGGAAGCTACAGGGACAAGCCCATTATCAGGATCCTGTATAAACAATCAAAACTACAGGGACAAGCCCAGTATCAGGAAACAATGGAAGATACAAGGACAAGCCCTGTCTCAGGATCGTGTATTAAGAACGGAATCTACAGGGATAAGCGCAGTATCAGGATCCTAAATTTGCAGAATAAACTACTGAGAAAACCCCAGTACGAGGATCATATATTAACAATGGAAATTACAGGGACAAGCCCTGTCTCAAAATCCTGTATAAACAATGTAAGATACAGGGACAAGCCCAGTATCAGGATCCTGTATAAACAATGGAAGCTACAGGGACAAGCCCATTATAAGGATCCTGTATAAACAATGGAAGCTACAGAGACAAGCCCAGTATCAGGATCCTGTATAAAAAAATGGAAGCTACAGGGACAAGCCCAGTAACATAATCCTGTGAAAACAATGAAAACTACAGGGACAAGCCAAGTATCAGGATCCTGTATAAACAATGGAAGCTACAGGGACAAGCCCAGTATCAGGATCCTGTATAAACAACGAAAACTACAGGGACAAGCCCAGTATCAGGATCCTGTATAAACAATGAAAACTACAGGGACAACCCAAGTATCAGGATCCTGTATTAACAATGGAAGCTACAGGGACAAGCCCATTATCAGGATCCTGTATAAACAATGGGAGCTACAGAGACAAGCCCAGTATCAGGATCCTGTATAAACAATGGAAGCTACCGGACAAGCCAAGTATCAAGATCCTGTATAAATAATGGAAGCTACAGGGACAAGCCCATTATCAGGATCCTGTATAAACAAAGAAAACTACAGGGACAAGCCAAGTATCAGGATCCTGTTTTAACAATGAAAACTACAGGGATAAGCCCATTATCAGGATCCTGTGTAAACAATGAAAACTACAGGGACAATCCAAGTATCAGGATCCTGTATTAACAATGGAAACTACAGAGACCAGCCCAGAATCAGGATCCTGTATTAACAATGGAAACTACAGGGACAAGCCAAGTATCAGGATCCTGTGTAAACAACGAACGCTACAGGGACAAGCCCAGTATCAAAATCCTGTATAAACAATGGAAGATACAAGGACAAGCCCTGTCTCAGGATCGTGTATTAAGAACGGAATCTACAGGGATAAGCGCAGTATCAGGATCCTAAATTTGCAGAATAAACTACTGAGAAAACCCCAGTACGAGGATCATATATTAACAATGGAAATTACAGGGACAAGCCCTGTCTCAAAATCCTGTATAAACAATGTAAGATACAGGGACAAGCCCAGTATCAGGATCCTGTATAAACAATGGAAGCTACAGGGACAAGCCCATTATAAGGATCCTGTATAAACAATGGAAGCTACAGAGACAAGCCCAGTATCAGGATCCTGTATAAAAAAATGGAAGCTACAGGGACAAGCCCAGTAATATAATCCTGTGAAAACAATGAAAACTACAGGGACAAGCCAAGTATCAGGATCCTGTATAAACAATGGAAGCTACAGGGACAAGCCCAGTATCAGGATCCTGTATAAACAATGGAAGCTACAGGGACAAGCCCAGTATCAGGATCCTGTATAAACAACGAAAACTACAGGGACAAGCCCAGTATCAGATTCCTGTATAAACAATGAAAACTACAGGGACAACCCAAGTATCAGGATCCAGTATTAACAATGAAAGCTACAGGGACAAGCCCATTATCAGGATCCTGTATAAACAATGGGAGCTACAGAGACAAGCCCAGTATCAGGATCCTGTATAAACAATGGGAGCTACAGAGACAAGCCCAGTATCAGGATCCTGTATAAACAATGGGAGCTACAGAGACAAGCCCAGTATCAGGATCCTGTATAAACAATGGGAGCTACAGAGACAAGCCCAGTATAAGGATCCTGTATAAACAATGGGAGCTACAGAGACAAGCCCAGTATCAGGATCCTGTATAAACAATGGAAGCTACCGGACAAGCCAAGTATCAAGATCCTGTATAAATAATAGAAGTTACAGGGACAAGCCCATTATCAGGATCCTGTATAAACAAAGAAAACTACAGGGACAAGCCAAGTATCAGGATCCTGTTTTAACAATGAAAACTACAGGGATAAGCCCATTATCAGGATCCTGTGTAAACAATGAAAACTACAGGGACAAGCCAAGTATCAAGATCCTGTATTAACAATGGAAACTACAGAGACCAGCCCAGAATCAGGATCCTGTATTAACAATGGAAACTACAGAGACAAGCCCAGTATCAGGATCCTGTATAAACAATGGAAGCTACAGGGACAAGCCAAGTATCAGGATCCTGTATTAACAACGGAAACTACAGGGACGAGCCCAGTATCAGAATCCTGTATTAACAATGGAAGGTTTAGGGACAAGCCAAGTATCAGGATCCTGTTTAAACAATAACCGCAAGGACAAGTCCAGTCTCAGACAAATTTCTGTTCTGGTCATAAAATGTAAGTTCATTAAATGAGTTCTGATTTTGTCTACAATTAATTCCAACAAATATCGACAAATGATTAAGCTTGTATTTGAACTATTTACGTGAAATTAACGAATTGCAAAACAGCAAATAATCAAAATGCAAAAGCGAGTTCTAACATAATTGCATTTAAAGCATTGGTTCTTTGTAGCAATTTTAGAGCACAGTCAAAGTTAAAAAAAGAAAGAAGAAGAAACCCTTGCTTGAATTATAAAGTAAATAGTTTCCTCAAAAAAAAAGAAGAAAATACTGATTCATCACAATTGTAATTGAATCATTCTTCAATGCATTCCGTTGTATTCTGCCATTTCAGCTGTTTCTAGGTAGTTGAAACATTGAAACCTTAATGTTTATGACTGGTTATTGCAACTTGCTAAATCAACGCCATTACAAAGACTTGATCAGTAAACAATTTTGACATAATGCGTAAATGTTCCTTCTTATAAACAAAATACACTTCAGAATTCCATTCAATGAAAAAACAGGCAGAACAACGTTAACTTTGAACAGAAAAACATGTTGCTCAAAACTATAATGAAGTAGGGATTATTAACGAGGATATATATTTATTTATATTATTATATATAAATTCTCGATATCTACTTTTCACTTTGTTCATGCGTCATGAATGGATTACTTGAGAACGAAAAATATGCAAGTCCTGTTCTGTGTATTTCTTGTTGATACATTTTTATCGTGCCATCATATATGTTTTTAATTTAAGAGCAATTTCGTTAATGCGCAAAAATGATATATAAATACACCTTTATGATCAATTTGACACATACATAATTGTCGTCAATCACAGTTTGGCCCAAACAATACATTATAAATACATTCAATGCTTGGCAATAGTACCAAGAAGGTAAGAGTTAATAAACGTCTGCCCGAAACTTTTGACAGCCTTATCGGTTGAGCCCACAGGGGGCATTACAACTTAAATTTTAATAAACCATAAGTGTCACGAGCTAAAAATGACCGGAATTACCAATCACACTAATTGAAGTGATACAAGGAGCCCTTTTCGAATGAAACTCTTTTCTCTTTACGTGCACATGCACGTGTTGACCGCCGATACACGGGAGACAACTTTTCTGACATTGAACAGTACTAAGTACTGCACATTCCCAAGTACTACCCTCTAAGGCCGAGCGCCATGTAATGGAGCTACTGCTACCGATTGTGTACGTTTTTCGTGTGGCGATCGTCAAATAAACCTGCATAATTCAATAGTATACAAAGTTCCTAAATCATTTTCCATAGAGCGTAAAGATGTTTACTATAAAAACGCCGTATGGATGCTTTTAAATGTTGTAAAATCTTGTTTTCAAAAGAGATAACAGTCAGTAGTGTACCATAAAATCATATAAAACAGATCTCTTTGATTAATTGATTTTAAACTCATTTACTCGAATAAACAAAAATGCTCGCTATTTCTGGAATTGTTTTCCCAAGTTTTACAAGTTTTCAAGTAGTATTTATACTCGTGGTCCACATGGGCATGGCAGATAACAAAACGTATGGCAGACGATAAAACAGAAAGTAATAAAGCATGGTTCTCTTAAACATATTTACAGCAAACAAACAAAACATAAAACATATACAGCTTCATCAAGATGATACTTAAAGTGACATAGAATGTCATAGGAAGACAATAAAATATTTACAGATTAAAATCAATATATAGAACAACAATGACATAGAATATAGATGGAAGACTATCAATTAACATTCAGCATTATGGTTTAAGCAAACAGAGTAAGCTTTATCAACATATTTTATCAGTAATACGCTTACAAAATCTGCAGTTCAAAGTGTTTGGACAACGATAAGGTTATGACTAACATAATAATTATGTACGTTTGTTTAATTATAAAAACATTGCTAATAAAAAAGGAAGTGAAACTCATTACATAATTCTTGCCTCGTACACAATGCACACAGTGTATTTTCTCTCGACACCATAATAACGACACGTTTCTATTGGTAGATTAAACTTCAGACATAAACATTAATCAAGAAGAGTATAGCAAAGTGTTTTTGTAAACATCTCTATAATTAAAACACTTTCGACATTCATAAACATTACTAGTTCAAGTTCAAATATACCGATCATGCAATAATGATTTCACTTTATTCATAAAATAATTAAAAGAATGTATATTCTGCATTTTCCAATGCTATGAACAACAAATATTATTTAAAATGTTCTTTACCTTGGCAAACCATTCACAATGTAAAATATTTTTACTGTACATTCAACACAGTTACATGATATAAAATTATTCTTATTTTGTCTTGTTTACCATTGACAAGTGTACCCAAGAAATTTATTTTAATTTTGAAATTAATCTTATTTCAAGATGACTGAATCCCAATGTATCCATGGAGGGAGTAGATTTTTTTAATTCTAACATCATACTTGTACTCGCATTGTCCCAAACCTCAGAACCATATAATAAAACAGGACTTATCACACAATCGAACAACTGCATTATATATCATAGAAGTAAACAAAGTTTCTAAACTTTAGTCATGGAACTAAAAATAGTTTCAAAGTAAAAACAAAAAATGCTTACTAAAAGCATATAAGCATAGTTCATAAAGGTGAGCATATTACATATTATATAGCAAAAGCGAATAACTACATTTCCAGTAAATGCAATCACAAACATGACAGATATCTCCCGGTTTACAACATTAGCTCCCCACCCAGTTGAATCACTCACAGTAGTTATTGATATTAACGGGGTTGGTGAGTTAACAGATATTAACGGGGTTGGTGAGTTAACATATATTAACGGGGTTGGTGAGTTAACAGATATTAACGGGGTTGGTGAGTTAACAGATATTAACGGGGTTGGTGAGTTAACATATATTAACGGGGTTGGTGAGTTAACATATATTAACGGGGTTGGTGAGTTAACAGATATTAACGGGGTTGGTGAGTTAACAGATATTAACGGGGTTGGTGAGTTAACAGATATTAACGGGGTTGGTGAGTTAACATATATTAACGGGGTTGGTGAGTTAACATATATTAACGGGGTTGGTGAGTTAACATATATTAACGGGGTTGGTGAGTTAACATATATTAACGGGGTTGGTGAGTTAACATATATTAACGGGGTTGGTGAGTTAACATATATTAACGGGGTTGGTGAGTTACCAGATAACTGAAAGATTACAATCTTCATTTTCCTATCAGAATTTGTTTGAATGCTTTCTTAGGAGAAGGTTTCATGTCAAGTCATGTATGTCATATCTAGGTATAACTCAGACGGTTCTCTGCCTCGACCTTCTTAAAGAGTTAGATAAGATGGAAATACAGCTTTTGAATAAATGTGTATAGCCTTTAAAATATTGTTTTTGCTCAATATTATATAATAAATACAAAAACTTAAATGAAGTTCTGTATTGCGTCATTTGGTTCATTATTTTTAGATAGCAGTAATCAGCAAGCAAATATCTTTCAAATTGTACAAAAAAATATATAGCGTTCTTGCATCAACTGAATAAAACTTCACGGTTAATGGAGCTGTCAGAGATTTAGCTCATTCGTGGGTCGATTTCCTGAAATTGTCTTTATAAAATCAAAGTTAATAGTAATCACAAGCACAATAATGACTCATGCGTTTAATGCTTTACAAATAGCTCTACCTTTTTTCAAAAGCGTTGTCTGGAACGACCTTAGCCAGACTGTTGCACATTTAGAGGCAGTAAACGAGCATTATTATTGTAGGAAACAACGGATAATGGTACACTAAGCGTTCATGATCATTTTCGAATAGAAAGTGTAAGCATTTTTGCTTGCATTTAGTAGGCGCATCATATAAATATTTCTTTATATCAAAGTTAACTCTTGAAACGAGTTAAATCGTTTTAGATATTTTCCAAAGCTATATTGGGAACCCATTCCTCGGTACACTGATCCATTTTTATTATTTTGCTGCAGTCCACTTTGTGCAAAAATTATTCCATTGTTACTCCTAGCACGTCATTATTCACACACATCCCATCCGACATGGTTTTCAAACTACGTATAATTAAGAACAATGATATAACATTCTTTATGATCGCCTAATTCAGATAGTTATCGTATTGTCTGTTAAATGCGTTCCATTGTCAATGAATAATAATAAAAGCTGAGAGTGAGCTAGTGGTATAGGTTTACACTTCTCATCCAAGAGATTGTGCACTAGATCCTCATCAGGGGTACTTTTCAAGGAAACGAATTCACACGTTATTATTGTCAGCTTTCGTCTCAATCGAGCTGCAGTAAATAAGTATAGACAAAACAATGTGTGGATTACGCCTGCAGAAATAAGCCAAAACTCAACTCAATTGAACTTTATTTCCTACTTTGCAGACGGTAGATATTTACATGGTGATGGTGAGTTGGGAATATGAACAACGATAGTTAACGAGTATTTAAAAACAAATGGTAAATGATTAAAACGAAATATGCATGTAATTAAGACTAAAAGTGATGTCAAAAAGACAACGTCAATGGCTTCATGTTTAAAAAAATGATAGTTTCAACGCATATGTAATCTGTATATGTGATCCTCTGTGACTGTTATCCCTCAGGCAGAGCGCCTCCAAACAGTATCATTGTTCAAACTTTAGCATCAGCGGTTGTCCTGTAGATTCCATTGTAGTATATTATTAGACTTCAGCAAGGTGGGTATTATTTCCGAAACTACAGCCCCTTTGATTTATGTTTGGCTGGTGTAATTATGGTATTGTACTGTATAGGCACTGTATTAACCGTGGCCAACGACTAAAACCTGTGATAATCGTTTGATGTTTTATTCACGTTATTCAAGGAATATAAACATACAATAATTGAAACTGCGAGTGATTGTTATAGTTTTTAAATGATCCAATTTAAGTGTTATATTTCAGATTGATAGGACGATTGTTTACTTTGATTAACAAAACGGATAATGTTACGACGTTTTACAATTGTCCTCGATGTTGAAACATCTTGGCCAAATAATTGTCCTTTTGTCAAGCTTGTTGTATCACAATTCGTCAAGTGATTGCTCCATATCTAAGTGAGTTATCGTCAAAGTATCTGGTTATAATACATGTAGAACATTTAGTATTTCCGAGGCTCATTAGAACACCATCAAGGCTACTATAATGTTTAACATTTTACAAAATATACATATTCCAGTACGTATACATCTTTACTTGTTTAAATATACAAACATTTACACATAATGTATTTCAATTTATCCAGTTTTAACACTGATGCATGATACAGATCTTAGTGGGGTGTTTGTTTACAAAGCACATAAGAATACATTGTTTTGCATAGCATTTATGTACATAAATTATAATGCCAAGTCTAATGACATTTTGACCAATAGAAGAACATCGTCTATCAATCCACTTGTACATTCATAAATGATTGAAGTAAGAAATAAATCGGTTACTGTTTTTACACCCAAATACCAACGTTTTTTTCCTAGAAGCAAACCATTCAGCATCCTGCAGTTGTCCATACACTACTCTGCGATATATCGAGTGCAATGTGTTCTGGCAAATATTATTTTCCCGTAACATCACCTGTATATTCAGTTTATAATGTATTTTGATGAAATATATATGTTAACATATACTTATAACGATATATTATAATACCTTGGACATTCTTTTAATTTACCATAATTTGTCAGTGCAGAAGGTGTATTCTAGATAAACTGTGAAGCGTTTCGCAGCACAACGAACATGTAACAGTTGATGGGTATCAGATTTTTTTTTGATTTTATTGAATGCGTTCACGTGTGCTTTGATCATTTCTATGATTTGTACCAACAAAGTCAAATGAGATATCAGATCAATTTTAATATTTTTTTATAATGGTATACTATTTGTTTATATCATACGTCAAAATTGCAAAATAATGGACTGCAAGGACCAATACAGGCAAACACAATGGCACTTACAGGTCACAATCGACAAAGAAACTTTTGGATTACCGCATTATATAATGTGTTTGTTTTTTTAAAAGATATATAAAAGATCTAAACAATAAATTACTCTTTTTTATAGCTTAAGAAAGAAATTAATGTTCATCCGATTTTGTATGTGTCTATAAGCCATAGATCACCCGACCTTGTATCATTCAAAGGGGCTTCTTGTAACTGACACGTTAAATCTCCGCTGTAATACCTACATAATCGTCAAGATAATCAGCTTTGTCGGAGAAGCTTCTTTCATCCCTTTATTCATGGCAAATTCGAGCTATGTTTTTTTTGCTTTCTTAGTTTACTGAATCACTATATCAGACGCCCTTACTCTCTCTAGAGTCCGCTAAACTCTTACGCTGGGCCTGGTTAGTTTCAACCTACGGATTTTCTATAAAGACCGGTATTCAGTGAAATGCAGCTGAATTATGTGGGATGGTAGATTATTGTGCAATGTGCAATGTATGGACTTTCTCTGGTGGACAGCAAATGCACGAGACCATTTCGTTGTTAAATTAACGCTGATAGCAATATGTTGTTTCTGAAAACGATCCTACTTATATTGGCATGGCTTTTTTCTGGATACAAGGTAATATAGTTTTAAGTATGTCGGTACATTTGATTATTTTGGTATTTATTGATTATATATATTAACAACACATTTTGAACGCTACATTTTAATAAATAAAAAAAACTTATTCTATGAAATGAATGATGTTTCATGCCTAGTTTTTTTTTATTTATCGTATTAGAGATACTGCGTTAATGCTTTCATATAATGAAATATATAATAAACTTATAATTAATTAAATCATGATCCACGTGAGAAAACCTCTGGTAGTTATATATAACAGTTGACAACATTACATGTTAGCATTTAATAACAGTTTTACTTACACACTTTTACTCTGTTATAATTTAAAGTCAAACACATTTACCTAAAATAAAACGATTTATTAGATGAAATTATGTTAAGTAGCTTCCGGAAAATGAAGAAAACTCTTTTAAATTGTTTCCAGATACACGGAATTCCTGGAATTGAATTTTTCATAATATAAATGAATTTAAAAAAAAAATGAAAGTGAAGTTGCATCAAACTCAAGTGTTTCAAATATGTGAAAGTGTGCAGGATTCAAGCAGATGATTATTTCATATCAGAGTAAACAAGTTATGCAAATCTAATTAACGGAATTTGGACTACAAAATGAGATAGAAAATGAATAATTTCTCCAATGTTTTCACGCTTAATCTATTTCATTTAATTTTCCTTGATGAACAGTAGAGAACATAATTTTAGTTAAGTTCAGACAATTAACATTTTTGCAGGATAAGAGCATATCAATATTTTATATAAGCGTAAACAAGTAATACCAATTTAATAATCGAATTTTTGACTGATTACTTTAAAATAACTACAAAAATGAGACAGACAAGTAGGCAATAAATAATTTCTCTTATGTTTTGAAACATAATCAGTTTAATTCCATTTCCTTGATGAACAGAAGATATCACAATATTACTTTAGTTCAAACATTTAACAGAATTATAATGCGCAATGAAATAGGTCAAAGTGATTTTTTTTAGTGACAAGAAATGATACGTTTTTATATAAACATGGCGATCGTTGAGTTAATAAATAAATTGGTATGTGCTTCATTGTGTTGGCCAATGACAATCGAGTATATTTCAAATTTTCTGTCCATTATTTGTACGCAGATTAATTCTGCCAGTTTCAATACTTAATCTATGAGGCGATCATCTCCTAAACTTCTCAATATTAACACATTCTAAATAAAACTGAGAATCTATTCAAAACCAAACAAAAGAATATGTCTTAAAAGACTCATTGAGTGTATAAAGGACATTCTTAACAAAATTATCTGCTAGTCTTTGTTTACAACAAAGGAAAATTTAGGGTACCAAACATGATAGTAACCAATAAACTTTGAAGGAAATTTGCTTGCTTGTTATTTTTAAAGGATATAAGTTTTTAAAGAATATGAATATATTGATGTTCCGTAAAACAAATTACTTCAAAGCAGGACTTAATCATAGTAGAAATGTTCTAAACGTCAAATAATAAGATAAGGGAGTCACGTCTTTGCTAGAATAAATTCCTTTTGTGTTCCGTTTTTTACTGATACTGTATATATTTGATAAGTATTCTTTATAAATGAGTTTTTCTTATAGAGCCCAATACGTCAGAACCAGACAGCAAAATTGGTTTAATACTTTTATCAAAGAGTTAAAAATTTTGTTTAGGAGTAATATTAACAAATTTTCTTAAATCGGTTCTTGAACTGTATATTGTCCTTTTACGCTTGGCCAGCTACTGTTTTTGTGGCATGCATTAAGGATCCTCCTGTTGTAAAACTATTCCTAAGTAAAATTATGCACAATTTCAATGGTGGTATTATCAAATAAAACCTGTAACACCCTATGCACTCGTCCGCCTTTTTATTTAAAGTGAGTTTTAGATTCCATTGTTTACAGTTCTTGCATAGTTTATCAAGTTTAAATTGAAGTTCCTCCGCAGAATTGGCAAAATTTACATATCGTCCGCATTCAATTAGTCTTCTTAAGAAAACAATATCGGCCAATTACATGTCTGAACCCTTGATGACTTTCGAATATTGTAGTTTTCGGTTTTCGTCATTTTGAAGCTTACCTATTGTATATGCACTATTGTATTGACTTCATAACATTCAAAGTCTTCTGAGAGTACCAAGTTTATATATCTAAAACCAAAGGGACTACGTCTAGCCACAAGGACTCTGGAACTTCCTCCTAAACCACTGTATTATGCATGCACTTTACTCACTATCATCTCAGTTTCAACTGATTCTAAACATTCTAAAATATCATCATACACAAATATTGCGAAACAGTTCAAAGGTTGCCATGGAACAATACCCTAAAGCCTTTCCTCTAAAGCTTTAGTTATATTAAAGCTGATTCTCTCAAGCAATTTTACCCGTTTGATGTTAATAGTTACGTCTGATCAGTTTGAACCTAGTTCAACTTCATTTAATAACTAGTTTATCATTCATTTGTATAATACTTCGATAAGTTTTCCACGGCTAGTTTGCACATTTAAAAGTTTTGATTTGATAATAGTAAGACTTGGATAGATATTGACCAACAATAAACAAATTAGTTACCCTTGACCAAACCAAAGATTTTACCAGTATATGCAATAGACTGACATTCATTTAGTGCAATAGTGTATGGATTATAGTGGTGTTATACGTTGAACAGCCAATGGTGTAATGACAACAAAATAATAAAGTAGATGACCGCATTATCGTTAAATTCAAATGTCCATGACTAGTGAACTAAAAGTCTGATACTGGACCATGCTTTTTCAGTCTGGAGAGCAGATTTGGTAAATCATGGTGACCAGTATGAGGTGTCGAATATGTCACTCATTTTACGAGATGATGGCAAAAAGCAGAAATTGACCAACACGTTTTAAATGACGTTTATGACATTGTCGTTATACTATATTGTCGGAATTCAACCAAAAGCACATTTATGCAATATAACAAAACGATAACAAGACTATCTTGTCCTCAAGTACAGAAAATTATGAGCTGGCTTGATGAATGACAAAGGCAATTGTCATAATTCACTTGACATAATTGAAAGAATTACGTGCAAATGAATATGTAAGGGGAAACAGATTTGCCTTATGCCTTTGGAATGTTGGAATTCATGGCAAAATTTGTCCTGTAACTTTGTAGACAACACGTCTTCGTAGATTTATGAACTTGAGAAAGTATTGCACACCAATTGCCGAAAAAGGTCAAAATCGGTAATGTATGCATTCTGAGAGTATCATGAAAAGATAAAGAAAAGTCACTGAGTTTCAAACCGATGAAACAAATGATCAAAATTAAACTTCTTAAACGACTGAATTTGTGTTGACTATGGGTGATGTCATTAATAAATCATATTTGTATCATAATAATATACAACTAGACATATTTGAAAAAAATAATTCCGGTTGCCCTGTTGTTTCATTTTATGTAGTCTAGAGTAAATGCTAGTTTTTGTGTTTATAACTTTTCAGAGGACTATGATTTAGAAGTAGTATTAGCCTGTCTTTGACTTTTATGAAAACCCTCGTTATATGTCTCTCATGGAATGCATCAACAAGTTGATACGGTATTTTGTGTCCGTTGCTGTGTTAATCTGAACTATAAGGCTTTCCTTATTTTAACTCTTCATTGCCCACTGAACAACACTATCATGACAGAACTTCTCACAAAAATGCAAATCGCGGTATTCATAAAATTGTTTCAGGAACCATTTTCAATACACGATTTTATTTTTTCACGAGCCAATCAATGTTACTTCCATAAATAATTTCACAGAATTAAAGATGGACAGGATGTACAATTATTTGACATGATAAATACATCAGTTGTCCACCCATTGCAGAACACATAAAACACTAAGAAAAGGAATGTTGATATATTTCTGCAACCTCTGCAAGATTGTTTATTGTTGTGTTAAGAAAAGAATAACAGTATGCCTTTCCAATGAACACTTATATATCAGGGTGCAATCTCAGGCTAGTTTTATATCAATGGATGTAGCGAGTAAACATGTCCATAGAAGCAGCAACAAAACACAACGCCTGGCAAGGCATTTCACTTTTCAATCATTTTGTAAATTGCAGAATAAGGTCCACATATCCACACCAGAAAAATGTGTTAATGCATATGTGATAAGTATCAGCTTGCCAAGGTTTCCTGTCAAGCTCTGTCATATCAATATGTTTATCAGTAGGTTTTCCGTCTGAACATTGTTAAAGAGTAAGATAAGAGGTAGATCATTGCGATAAATTTCATGAGGGTATTTTGAATTTCAAATTGTTTCATAGTTTATATCTTAAAAACTGTCTCAATAAAACATCACCAGAGTTCGTGCTGGCAACCACCTCTTTTTACTTATCGATATTAAACTTCGACATTTTACTATTTTTATATCGACATCGTAAAGCAAAGTTTAACCTAGAGAATGCTAAGCATAAAAAAAAGAAGGATAAACAGGAAATATATATAAATTCAATTTATTCATAAATGCCTGTCACATCATTAAACCTCGAAAATGCCCGATGTCCTTACACAATTAATAGTTAATTACAAACAAAAACACGCAGACTTATATGTTTTACTTTCATATTACGGTGTTGTCTAATGTATGAATAAGTTACAAATCGCGTTTATTATCGCTGTACCGATTTTGTTACCACTGCCTTGAACGACACCGAGGCCACATTTTGAATGAATATTACGAATTTAATGGGTGCATCTGAGCGATACGATAATTTTATAATTGATGAAAGAAGCAATGTTAGTGATGCGTTTAGTTCACAACATCACATACATCTTTATTATTTTCATTTTTATTAACTCTTAAAGCTTACCTGGAACATATTTTCCTTACCATAATTACTGCATAAGTGTTAGTAACCGGTTGATCGGTACATCCTACAACAGTTGTCTCTTTCCTGGCATCACCTTGGTGTCAGGCGTTAATTGAGAAATTATAAACGATGCCATAGTTGCATTTAACACCTGCATTCTACAACCTAAGAATGAGATGGGGTAATTCAGCTGTGTATAACTGCTTCAATAAATATCAGTATCAAAGCACCTAGGTGTTGGATTAATGAGTTTTATGGTCAATTAAAACATATGCCAAACGGTAACAAGCAACGAGAACCGTATGACTTGGATAAAAAATAATTAACTGACAGAACTAGATGTTAGTTGTTATAGCATACCATTCGTTTAAGTTCAATGAGCGCAAAGTAATGAAGGTGGACCATTGTGCCCAATCTTTGATCGTGGTCCGTCCATAACAATGGCGTTAATTATATAAATCTGATAACAATTGGTTCAACAATAACAAAATGATATAAATACGGAGATACATAATTATATGTATCAGCGTATATAATATTGTTCATGTTTACAGAGGTACAGTTGCTTCTATTGATCCCGAACGTTAACTGACTCCAATAACTTGACAAGAAAGACTTAAGAAATGGAATCAAAAATATTTAACAAACACTTTTACTTTCTTTTTCTTACTACACCTTTGACGGCTTCGAACCATTTGACATGGAATAGGGGCATTTTAGCTCGAAACGTAAACTCCAATCATTTTATCATGCATGCTATCTACTCATTATCTGAAACAGTTCGAAGGGTGCCATGTGAACAATATTCTAACACCTTTCCATTACATCGTTCGATGTTTGTGTTTATGTCAGACTAGTTTGAACCTAGTGAAATTTAATTTCATGTCCTGTTCTTTATTCATTCTCTGTTAGAAGGTTAACAAACATAAATAAAATTATGAAGCCTAATGTTGTTGTTGAATCGTTCATATCAATTAATTTGAAGATTTGTTTTAACCAAGTGGTAAAATAAGTTTATAAAGCAGTTTGACATATTCCGGTGACCACGATGTGATGTCAACGGGGCGATTAACTTATGACATACATCTTTACAAGATAATGACGATATGTCTGCAGAAACTGACAAGCAATCCTCCTAAATTGCTTTTACGATTAGATGCAATTTATGACATTATAATGTAATGTCGTGGTTATATAGCCAATAGAAAAGGTATATGTACTTTTCGTTTGCCTAGACTTTCGGAATGTTGGACTTTGTGTCAAAATGTGTCCCTTAAATGACATAATGTGTTGTTGACAAGACTCGAACATGTATACTTATGCAGGAAGCATCGGACATTAACAACCGATTGCATGCGTGTTCATTCTAGGAGTATCCTGATAAATAGATCAAAAACGTTTCTATGAATTATAAGAATAACCTTTGATTCTGAATAGCGTGAAAATATCCAGAATTTAACGACATGTGTCACTTATGATTGATTTGGTGTTGGCTGTGATGGTGTTCAATGTCATTTATATATCATGTCTGTGTAATTTGATTGTGATGCCATACGACTAGACATCTGCTTTCACCTTTTATTCCATGGAGATTGTATGGTACTTTTTGGTTCGGAAATGATATTTGTCCCGGACTTGTGGGCCGCCTCTCGTTATGTTTATTGGGTATTAAATTTAAGTAGTAATTTCCTTGGAACGCAAGAATACCTCGCTAAACTAAACTTGTTTGACACTTTATTACCTTCTTAACAACAATCCAATCACAGAACCCCCATCCATTAAAAAACTATAAATTATTCTTGAAGCCATTTTCAAGACATAGGTTTTTTTGTTGTTTTTTCTTGTTTTGTATGAGCAAAAATCTTTGCATGCATTATACATACATCAGTTGTCAACCGACTTGTTTTTAATAATATTCATACAGTTGGTGAGTAAACAACAGAACGCCTGTGAATTTGCAAGCATTTCGAAATTAAACTATTTTGTGTATTGAAAGATGACGAATAAGATCTACAGATCCACATCGGAACATGTCATAATGTTTGTTCTTGAGGAGAATCAGCGTCGCAGGGTTTTACCTCAAGCCCTGTCGTATTGAGATGTATCTCAGGGTTTCACCTCAAGCCCTGTCATATTGAGATGTATCTCAGGGTTTCACCTCAAGCCCTGTCATATTGAGATGTATCTCAGGGTTTCACCTCAAGCCCTGTCATATTGAGATGTATCTCAGGGTTTCACCTCAAGCCCTGTCATATTGAGATGTATCTCAGGGTTTCCGCTCAACCTTGTTAAAGTCTGTAGGATAGGATGGAGATCAATGTGATAACTTTCATCAAGATATTTTGCATTTCAAAATGCTCTTAATTTATATCTGATAATCTTTTTCAATTAAACGGCACTCGAAATTATACTGGCAACCATCAATACGATATTGTAAAACAGTTTAACTGTAATAAAACATACATTTTATTTCTGTGAATTCCATTTGATGCAAGAAGACGATTTATACGATAGAGAATATAAATATAATGGAGCCGGTGCGTTCAAATTCAAGAAGAAAAATGTGTATTTTCAAATATTTTCTTTAGTTACCATTAACAAATATGCTGTACACGGAATGCGCGTTATTAAAACTTAAATCGGTAGTTTTTGCGTTGCTGTTTATTGTGTCATAACATTCTGAAAGTCGAAAAAGATTCTTGGCTGTCAGTTCGTGAATTGCCCTCCTTAAAGTTATCAAGTTATTCGAGTTATTCGAATTTCAGGACCTAACGACGCCATTCTCGGCAACAGAAAGGTACATATTGAAAGGTTTAATTAACGCACATGACGTGAACATCATGGTTTTTTTTTAAAAAGGGCAATAAATAGGGGGTTTTTTAAAAAGGAATCAAATGAATATTAAATTAATTATGAAAATTAAGAAAACCACAGGGTTTAAGTAATATGAAGAACATTTAATGTTAAAATCTTAATTAAAGATGGGCGTTTCGTCGAGCTGAGCAAGCGAGTTTTTCTTGGTCAAATGTCTTGGATTGTAACCAGTTTTCAGTAGGCGGGGATGGCGTCATGTCTGTTAAGTTGTGAAACTACAAATCTTAACGATTATAAAGGCTGAATAATACGTTATAATCAAAATCATTATTCTGTCTTATAAGGTATTATATATCAAATATTAAATGTTTCTTTATTGTACTAGAAACATTGTGCTCTTAAACCAAGAAAAATTTAACGTTTTGGATGGTACAAAGTTTTAAATAAATACATACATGATCATGTAGGGTACTTCTTATAAAGGATTACTGTTTCAGAAAATAATTATGTTTTTGGCAATGTGCGAATTTGCAGCGTATGCAATATACATATAATTGTACAAATCCTGCCACATTCCTAAGGCAAAGACTCACACTGGAACATTGTCGATGTCTTCAAACAATTTTTACAATCCAAAAGTAAGTCCATAGCTATCAAACCCAACGGCTTTTCTTGAATTTTATGAGTTTCTTTAATCAATTACATACTCACTGTACGTACCATTCGTAACCTCTGTCTGGAATAACTCAGGTTATTAATCAGCATTATACATGCGTACTGTAAGTGTTCAAAGCAACGGATACTTGTGTATCTTAACGTTGTGAATATTTTAAAATGAATGACATAAGCAACATTGTAAATTCTACCGGAAAAAAGCATTTAGTTGGACACATAACATACATCTAAATTCGTTTTATTTTACTCTTCTCCTGATGCTTACTTTGAGTATGAATGTTGGCAGATATTTCCCAATCCATAACCACTTGATAATTATAGGTAACACATTTTGCCTTACTCTCTGCCACACTTATCTCTTCTCTTGGTGTCAATCGTCTGGAGGTATTATAAGCGATGCCATAGTTACACTTCACACCTGCGATCTACATGAAATGCACCAGATTGGGTAATCCAGCGGAAATAATTTTATTTTCGAAAAAATAAAAATCATCTCGTAAACCGATAGTCAATCACTTTGGCATATACGATGATTAGGTGACCCTTTGCAGAATGGAACTTGATCCGCCCAAAACATCATTTCCCTATATTATAGAAAAAAGATGTGTTTTTGTTGTCTACGAAAGCTTTGAAATTTGGACTTCTTGATCAACTTTTGTAAGCTACAATAATGAAATATATACCATATATACAGTTTTGCAAACAAATGCCCTTCTTTTTCTTGGATTACATTGACGTGACAATTATAGCTACTTTCTATAAATGTAGTGAAAACATTTGGACCATGTGTACAGTTTTGTATCCGGTATCAATATTTGATTTGAATGTCCTTACCATCACCGTTTGAGCTACTTTATAAGCATCAGCATTGACATTTGGACAATGTGTACAGTTTTGCATAAAACACAACTCGATCTTGTCCTTGGAGGGACACTTGTAAGGTCATTTTACCTACTTTCTTAAGTGAGGCAAAATCAATGGAGATTTCGACTCGATGAACTTGATCATGGCATTTTGAAATTCTTATCTTGAAGTTACGGCAATGAAGAGCAATGCAATTTCAAGGTCTGTCCACATGTATTAAAATACATTATCATACTTTCACAAGATGCTTATAGCCGAAATGTAACGTTCTCAAATAATGTTTTCATTCATTTCTTGATCACCTTGTTCTCCAAATGCAGTGTTCATCAAACTTCTTAATACTAGCTTACATACTAAGCGTCGACGTACCGGGTTGCGCGGTGTCAGGTTGTTACATGATAAGGCAACTGCACATCGCCCTGTACTGGTAACGAGATGTCCCCATTTCTCATAAGTTATTGAGCGTAGAAAGCTTAGTGAAAGCTTATTTAATTAAAACAATTTTCTTACTTAATCTTCATTATACCAAAAAAATCTAGTTAAGCGTGATCGTCATAAAAATGATTTCTTTTTCAAATCCAAAAATTCTGAATGAAGATGTTACACAAATTGTACAAATTATACCAAAACAAATGTAGTGATCTTAGCTTTATGCTTTTTTTAAGGGTCTTCAGATTTTTCAAGAAATCAGGGCCTGTATCATGTTACGTGTGCCGCTCCTTGCGATATATATTTGAACCTATGTGCTGAACATAAGCGTTTGGTAGAGCATGTCATGTTCAATTAAAATTCAAACGTTGAGCCGGTTTACATCCGCCCCGATTATAGCCATGATTTTGCAGCATTTCTCCTCTGCCTCAGAAATGATGTTATATACAAAAAAAATATCTCATAACATTGATTATTTCCAACAACGGAGGCATTGTGTATCCAATTAGTTTGTATAAATATTGGTATGAAATAAAGTTGTTCATTTCAGCATTGCACAAGCATCTAACCGATACGCAAAGGCGAGTTCAAACAGAATAATCGTACCACATCACAGGACGACCGGCAGCTTTTATGTTCACGAAGCCTCTTAAAATACTGTATATATTTTTTTCATAAAATTATAAATACTGATTGTTTCAGTTTCACTAATTATTCAATGCATTATTGTATGTAGTGCTTATAAAGCTTCCAGCATGTAAACATTAAAACACAAATGTTTCTTGCTGTTTTATGCAACTTCTTCTCGATCGACGTCATAACAAAGACGTGACCAGTAAACGTGTTGACATATTACGTAAATTTCTTCCTTACAAACATACTCCTGCTAGCGAAAAACGTGCTCAATCAGCTAAACGAGACACGCTCACATTGGAATTCTGCACCAATATTGAGGTCATGATATATCGCATTAACTAACTAAAGCAGTCAGACTCAACTTGTTTTTGTTTTTATAAATTGTTAAAATTCCAAGCGAATGTCCCAACATTGCCTGTATACAATTGCATACATGCAATCAGTTCTTCCTAGGTTAATTATTGGACAGTGATCGCAATGTGGTTGCTTTATGTACCAACATGACTTCATGATCAGTCGTATTGTTTTGTCCGTATCTTATGGATGTATGGTATTGGTCGTGTTGACCTGTTTGGATAGGTTTGGCTTGCCCCTTTCTGACTTAAACGGGCATCAAACGTGGAACATCTCAGGACGGAAACAGTTTGAAACCACTTCACTGCGAAACCATAAATTATTTCCATGATTCATATGCAAAATATCTCCGCGAAACACCGGTCTTTAACAAAAATCACAAATTCCGTACTAATGTTTATCATTACTTTGCTGATAAAATAATACAGATTTATTTTATCTATAATTCTGGGTAAAGATATAACAATTTTGTCATTTATAGTTGTGATAGTACAAAGAAAATGTCTTTGAAGTCGTAAAATAGTACGTGCTGACAAGCAATACATTTATGTTTACAAGGGTTTTTGATAAACGTTAATATTTCTGGGAAATGTTTGATATATTTCATAACGACTGACGAAGTGAGCACGATAACATTATTAGCGGTATCATTTCTTTTAATTTATGAAGAACAAATCCTAAAAGAATGGGATCAGCCCTTGTTGCAATCATAACTTTCTTACTTCTATAATCTTAGATAGAATAATGTTCATTGAGAAGTGAGATGATGGTAGATCCACCACTGCCTGCTTACATTCGTTCAAGTAATGGTAGCGCCACCACTTCTTGCTTACATTCGTTCAGGGAGAGGTGAGATATTGGAAGAGCCACCACTGCTTGCTTACATTCGTTCAGAGAGAGGAGTGAAAATTCGGTAGCGCCACCACTGCTTGCTTACATTCGTTCAGAGAAAGGTGGTGAGATGTTGGTAGCGCCACCACTGCTTGCTTACATTCGTTCAGAGAGAGGTGAAATGTTGGTAGCGCCACCACTGCTTGCTTACATTCGTTCAGAGAGAGGAGTGAAATGATGGTAGCGACACCACTGCTTGCTTACATTCGTTCAGAGAGAGGTGAAATGTTGGTAGCGCCACCACTGCTGGCTTACATTCGTTCAAAGAGAGGTGAAATGTTGGTAGCGCCACTACTGCTTGCTTACATTCGTCCAGAGAAAGGTGAAATGTTAGTTGCGCCACCACTGCTTGTTACGTTCGTTCAGAGAGAGAGAAGTGAAATGTTGGTAGCGCCACCCCTGCTTGCTTACATTCGTTCAGAGAGTGGAGTGAAATGTTGGTAGCGCCACCCCTGCTTGCTTACATTCGTTCAGAGAGAGGTGAAATGTTGGTAGCGCCACCACTGCTTGCTTACATTCGTTCAGAGAGAGGTGAAATGTTGGTAGCGCCACCACTGCTTGCTTACATTCGTTCAGAGAGAGGAGTGAAATGTTGGTATCGTCACCACTGTTTGCTTACATTCGTTCAGAGAGGAGTGAAATGTTGGTAGCGCCACCACTGCTTGCTTACATTTGTTCAGAGAGACTTGAAATGTTGGTAGCGCCACAATTGCTTGCTTACATTCGTTCAGAGAGAAGTGAAATGTTGGTAGCGCCACCACTGCTTGCTTAAATTCGTTCAGAGAAAGGTCAGATTTTGGTAGACCCACCGCTGCTTACTTACATTTGTCCAAAGAGAGGTGAAATGTAAGTAGCGCCACCACTGCTTGCTTACATTCGTTCAGGGAGAGGTGAAATGTTGGTAGCGCCACTATTGCTTGCTTACATCCATACTGAGAGAGAAGTGAGATGTTGGTAGCGCTACTACTGCTTGCTTATAATCTCGATCTTGTTGAGGAACATTAAACATTATTCTCACTGTTTAAACTCCCCGAAGGTGAGCATAGTAGAATCTAGTGATGAAACGATAATCGAGTACAATCGATTAATCGACGCTGACAATGCTATGTCGGCGACAATCGATGGTGGTTGTCCAAAATCGATGTCGTTAATGCTACTTTCGTAATCTACGTTTTTTTCTTGTGTTTAATGTCAAGTAAATGCCAATATTTGTTTCCGGTAAATTCTCGTTGAAGTCATTTTAACCATGGGAGGTCACGCTCTTGCGGTGAATATAAACACTTTTTGCGTAAAATGTCTCCCATAATTAGTAATGGTTTTTAATTGTTTATAGATTTCATAAAACCTTCTTCAATAACCTGTCTCTGTGGTGTAGTGGGTTCGGTCTTACTGGTTATCCCGGCTCGATGCATTCTGCCTTTAGTATCGTTTGTAATTCATTAATTTTTTTTTTTTGTGAAAGTTTTATGAAATTAAGAGTTTCTAATGAAATGTTCAATATAACAGTTTGTTGAATGTTAAGCTGGTTCACAAATATTTAATATATGCTTTTACATGGATAATATGCTAAGATAACTTACTTGATGCGGTGTGCAATTAATGTGCAATTATTAGTATTTGTTGTGTTATGTTTTTTTCGTTGAGTAATAGAAGACAGAAAAAGGTTATGGAAATTTACTTACTGTTGCAAATGGCATGACTATGGCATTACACATACTGATCTCAGGTTTAACAATTCAAATGATCATGATGATACGATGTATATGAATATATTACTTACTGATATTATGAACTTTCGATTATTGTCCGATAGTAATTCGAAATGCTTGGTCCGATTCGATTCGATTATCGAGAGCAAATGGAGTCCGATTTTCAAACACTAGTAGAATCACACCATACGTCCACCCGCCCGTCCGTTCGTGCGCCCGGCTCGTTTTTTTCGTGTGCGGGCATGAACTTGCCCTTGTGTGGATATATTTTATAATAACTTGACAAATGGGTTCGACATACCAAGACGTTGTTTTACATGCAAGACCCGTGTCCTTTCCTCTTAGGTCAAGTTCACACTTAGTGGTTGTTTTCTATGAAATGCTGCATAGAAGGACATATTAATATGAATATATTTATGTGAATTACTGGTACAAGGTTCATTATCCACAACATGTTTTTCCTTTTATGAAAACACACAGTAGTGGCCCTTCGTTGCTATTATAAAACTATTGAGTCGTGTCTTGTCAGCGACTACGGTACACAATAACGAAAAGATTAAACGTTCAATACGAAATGACTTGTCTCCCTTTGTTGCGCTTATGAGTTATCAAATTCGTTAAAGCTGCCCTCTCACATATTAAACGTTTTGACAACTTTTTTATTTTTGTCTTGTAACGAGCCAACTTTTGCAAAAATCCATGGAAACCAGTTATATGAGTCTGCCGACAAAATATTAGGTCGCGATTTTTCTACTGAAGTTCAAAAATTGATGTTTTATGCATTTTTCTTAAACCGTTAGTAACGGTTTAAGCCATAAAACATTAATTTTCGAACGGAAATATGAAAATCTGTGATCTGATTTTTTGTCAGCAATTTTTTATTATTGGTTTGCAGATATTTACGTAAAAATTTGCTCTTTCAAAGACAAAAAATAAAAAAGTTGTAAAAATCGTATATCTGTGATTATTAAATAAAGTAGTATTTCCAAAGAAACTGTAATAAAAGTTGTGCTGTTGTTTTTGTTGTTGTTTTTGTTATTTTATAAATTAAAATATCATATTAGAAAACATGAGATTTCTAAAAATAATACTTTCTCATTTAATGAATGTCATACTATTTAAAATGAACACACCCGTTGATAATATATTATTGCGCACAGTAGTCATAAGATGGCTCAGGGAGGGCACAATTTGATAAGCACATAGAGAGCTGACTTTTTACCTTCTGTACCCTGTGCATAGGAGTGAAGAGGCGTTTAACCATCAGTTAAATAGTCTAAATGTGAGAAATAATTAAGTTTGGTACTTAAAGACCGGAAAAGCTAAACGATGCATGTCATATTTAGACAGATCTACTTTTGTTTCAGAGTGTCTCTTAGAAAGAGTTTAAGTAAGACAAGAATAACTTCAAACTGAAAAAAAAATCCATGTTTGTTCACAACGAACAGTCACTTGATACACATACATGGAATTCTTGACCTGCTTTTAAACAGGTCTTGATTTTTCGGAACAGATGGAATCTTTACATCCGTCACGCGACCCATTCACTTTCACTGTAGCGTCACTAACTGGCACAAATTGGCTCGTCTAATGTGCGTCATGCTTATTTCATAGGAGCTAATCAGGTGAACAAATTGTTGTTAATTGTGCTTGGCGTGATACCCTTCATGTTGGTGACATATAAAGGCTGTAGGTCTTGATCTTATTTATACTCGGTGATGCCTTCTTACATCAGTGCATTTATGTTTTGTGGATTGATTTTTCCCATTACTCTTTTTTACAGTAGTCACACGTCTTTTGAAACGTATAAGTACGCCTAAACTTTTCTTTAAATCATAAAATAACTGCTGAACGCATCCTATAGCGTTTTTGTTTTCAACATTTGCAAAGATCGAGGCCACAGATACCCGGATAACTATTGTAATCAACGCCATAGATGCCCGGATAACTAGTAAAATCAAGGCCATAGATTCTCGGATAACTAGTAAAATCAATGCCATAAATGTACGGATAACCGGTAAAACCAAGGTCATAAATGCCCAGATAACTTGTTAAATTTAGCCATAGATGTCCGGATGACTAGTAATATCAAGGCCATAGATGACCGGATAACTAGTATAATCAAGGCCATAGATGCCCGGATAACTAGTTTAACCAAGGCCGTAAATGCCCGGATAACTAATAAAATCAAGGCTATAGATGTCTGGATAACTAGTAAAATCAAGGCAATAGATGTCTGGATAACTAGTAAAATCAAGGCAATAGAAGCCCGGATAACTAGTAAAATTGAGGCCATAGATACCCGGATAACTGCTATAATCAAGGCCATAGATACCCGGATAACTAGTAAAATCAAGGCAATAGAAGCCCGGATAACTAATAAAATCAAGGCTATAGATGTCTGGATAACTAGTAAAATCAAGGCAATAGAAGCCCGGATAACTAGTAAAATTGAGGCCATAGATACCCGGATAACTAATAAAATCAAGGCTATAGATGTCTGGATAACTAATAAAATCAAGGCAATAGAAGCCCGGATAACTAGTAAAATCAAGGCAATAGAAGCCCGGATAACTAATAAAATCAAGGCAATAGATGTCTGGATAACTAATAAAATCAAGGCAATAGAAGCCCGGATAACTAGTAAAATTGAGGCCATAGATACCCGGATAACTAATAAAATCAAGGCTATAGATGTCTGGATAACTAATAAAATCAAGGCAATAGAAGCCCGGATAACTAGTAAAATCAAGGCAATAGAAGCCCGGATAACTAATAAAATCAAGGCAATAGATGTCTGGATAACTAATAAAATCAAGGCAATAGAAGCCCGGATAACTAGTAAAATTGAGGCCATAGATACCCGGATAACTGCTATAATCAAGGCCATAGATACCCGGATAACCAGTATAATCAAGCACATAGATGCCCGGATAACTAATAAAATCAAGGCCATAGATGCCCGGATAACTAGTAAAATCAAGGCCATAGATGCCCGGATAACTAATTTAATCAAGGCAATAGATGCCTGGGTAACTAGTAAAGTCAAGGCCATAGATGCCCGGATAACTAGTCAAATCAAGGCCGTATATGCCAGGATATCCAGTATTAACAAGACTATCGATGCCCGGATAACTAGTCAAATCAAGGCCATAGATTCCCGGATTACTAGTATAATGAAGGCCACAGATGCCCGGATAAGTAGTAAAATCAAGGCCATAGAAGCCCGGGTAACTAGTAAAATTGATGCCATAGATACCCGGATAACTACTATAATCAAGGCCATAGCTGCCCGGATAACCAGTATAATCAAGCCCATAAATGTCCGGATAACTAGTTTAAGCAAGACAATAGATGCCCGGATAACTAGCAAAATCATGGTCATAGATGCCCGGATAACTACTATAATCAAGGTCATAGATGCCTGGATAACTACTATAATCAAGGTCATAGATGCCTGGATAATTAGAAAATTGAAGATCACATATTCCCGGTTAACTTGTATAATCAAGGCCATAGATATGCGGATAACTAGTAAAATAAAGGCCATAGATATGCGGATAACTAGTATTATCAAGGCCATAGTTGTCCGGATAATTTGTTTAATCAAGGCCATAGATTTCCGGATAACTAGTGAAATCAAGGCAATACATGCCCGGTTAACTAGTATAATCAAGGCAATAGATGGCCGTATCACTTGTATAATCAAGGCAATAGATTGCCGTATCATTTGTATTGTCATGAGCATAGATGCCCGGAGAGCTAATATAATCAAGGCCAAAGATGCTCAGATAACTAGTATAATCAAGGCCATAGATGCCCGGATAACTAATATAATCAAGGCCATAGAAGCCCGGATAACTAGTAAAATTAAGGCCATAGATGCCCGGACAACTAGTATTAGCAAGGCCATAGATGCCCGGATATCTACTATAATCAAGGCCATAGATGACCGGATAACCAGTATAATCAAGGCCATAGATGACCGGATAACCAGTATAATCAAGGCCATAGATGACCGGATAACCAGTATAATCAAGGCCATAGATGCCCGGATAACTAGTATTAGTAAGGCCATAGATGCCCGGAAAACTAATTGAATTAAGGCCATAGATGCCCGGATAACTAGTAAAATCATGGCAATAGATGCCCGGATAATTAATAAAATCAAGGTCATAGAGGCCCGGATAACTAGTAAAATTGAGGCCATAGATGCCCGGATAACTAGTATTAGCAAGGTCATAGATACCCGGATAACTTCTATAATCAAGACCATATATGCCCGGATAACCAGTATAATCAAGGCCATATATGCCCGGATAACCAGTATAATCAAGGCCATAGATGCCCGGATAACTTGTATTAGCAAGGCCATAGATGCCCGGATAACTAATAAAATCAAGGCCATAGATGCCCGGATAACTAGGAAAATCAGGGACATAGATTCCCGGATAACTAGTAAAATTAAGGCCAGTATAATCAAGGTCATAGATGCCCGGGTAACTAGTATAATCAAGGCCATAGATGCCCGGATAACTTGTTTAATCAAGGCCATAGATGTCCGGAAAACTAGTATAATCAAGGCCATAGATTGCCGGAAAACTGATCAACAAGGCTTAAGATGCTCGGATTACTAGCATAATCAATGTCATAGATGCCCGGATTACCAGTAAAATCATGGCCATATATGTCCGGGTAAGTATAAAAATCAAGGTCATAGATAACCGGGTAACTAGAAAAATCAAGGCCATAGATGTCCGGATAATTTGTAAAATCAAGGCCATAGATGCCCGGATAACTACTAAAATCAAGGCCAAAGATGCCCGGATAACTAATACAATCAAGGCCATAGATGCCTGGATAACTAATACAATCAAGGCCATAGATGCCCGGATAACTAATACAATCAAGGCCATAGATGCCCGGATAACTAATACAATCAAGGCCATAAATGCCCGGATAACTAATACAATCAAGGCCATAGATGCCCGGATAACTAATACAATCAAGGCCATAGATGCCCGGATAACTAATACAATCAAGGCCATAGATGCCTGGATAACTAATACAATCAAGGCCATAGATGCCTGGATAACTACTAAAATCAAGGCCAAAGATGCCCGGATAACTAATACAATCAAGGCCATAGATGCCCGGCTTACTTGTAAAATCAAGGCCGTAGATGTCCGGATAACTTGTAAAATCAAGGCCATAGATGCCCGGATAACTAGTAAAATCAAGGCCAAAGATGACCGGATAACTAATAAAATCAAGGCCATAGATGACCGGATAACTAGTAAAATCAAGGCCAAAGATGACCGGATAACTAATAAAATCAAGGCCATAGATGCCCGGATAACTAATACAATCAAGGCCATAGATGCCCGGATAACTAATACAATCAAGGCCATAGATGCCCGGATAACTAATACAATCAAGGCCATAGATGCCTGGATAACTAATACAATCAAGGCCATAGATGCCTGGATAACTACTAAAATCAAGGCCAAAGATGCCCGGATAACTAATACAATCAAGGCCATAGATGCCCGGCTTACTTGTAAAATCAAGGCCGTAGATGTCCGGATAACTTGTAAAATCAAGGCCATAGATGCCCGGATAACTAGTAAAATCAAGGCCAAAGATGACCGGATAACTAATAAAATCAAGGCCATAGATGCCCGGATAACTAGTAAAATCAAGGCCAAAGATGACCGGATAACTAATAAAATCAAGGCCATAGATGCCCGGCTAACTAGTTTAATCAAGGCCATAGATGCCCGGCTAACTAGTTTAATCAAGGCCATAGATTCCCGGATAACTAGTATAATATAGGCCATAGATGTTCTGGAAAATACAAAGTTTAAAATGTATTTGCATTTTAATTACAGTAATGCACTTTATAATTATGGCTTTAGCCATTCAAAATATTACATGTTACTGTGAGGCTGTTTCAAGGTTTCATTAAATAGCGAAAACGAGCGTTCAAATAAATCACCTTACGGTATTAAACGTACGATAATGTAGGCGTGTATTGGGTGCCCGGTGACCCCACATTATGGTGGTATCAAAGGATTTGAAAGAGAAGACTACGGAAAAGATATAGCACAAAACATATTAAAGACAGGCAATGTTGGCCTTAAAAGATTACAATTACGTTATTCAGCGTCTAATTTTAGTTGGAATAAAGAACAAATATATCATCTGCAATATCTAAATCTATGGTGATTGCTCGGTCATATATTTGTATGTAATAGTACTCAGGAAGCAATATCCTTTCCAGTGCTTCCGATATATTATGACCAAGCATCACAATCTAACATCGCGGCTAATGGCGAGATAGAACAAAAAGCTAGCATGTACATCGTACGCCTTAAGCAATGCCGCCATTTTCCATGAAGTAAATTAAAATGGATATCTATGAATCTAGTCTGTTGGTCTGAAAACTTATCTTGACCAAGTTTGAAGTGTTATCCACCTGTTTATTCCAATTTAATTTGCGAGTTTCATCTTTCGTTTGTTTAATGATAGTATGGCTCCAAATGTGTGTCAAGGGCTTTATGTGATGGTCCCCTAATACTTTATACAGTAAATTAGAAATTTGGAACCGTTTATCAATCCGACCTGTACTGTAAACACCTTTCATATTATCACCATGAATTCATCGTTTAGATTACATACGCCGAATGATTTAACTAATTCGTCTGAAAATAATATAAAGTCTAATGAAAGATCTTTTTCTCAAAATGACTGCCGAAATTTCAAATCTCGCTAGTTTATGATGACAAATTATGTTTCAGATTGTTGACAAGTTCAATAGGGTGATTTATTTAACGATATTATCTTAATACAATTTAGTTGTAAAACTCTTAAATCGTATTTTGCAATGGCAGGTTAACACTTCATGCTAAAATGAATAAATCTAAAATCAACTTTATCTGAGTGAATCTAAACGTATTATTTCCAAATTTCGTTAATATAAAGCTGGATATTTTTGTTCATTTGCGGTTTTGTTAATCAAGAGAGCTTCGATACTGTGATAGCTTGTTGTTCTGCTTCTGCGACTTGTCATCAACTCTTTGACCATTTTGAACCAAGTTCTTCAGGAATGATCCTTTGGTGGTCCTCAATGAGGTTTACTTGTATTTTATGTAGCACTGTGGTAAGCATGTCGATGGAAAAGAAACCATTTGAAACGAGTTCTTGTCTAAAAAGCAACTGTATGAAATGGACCGAGGCCGAACATTTACGAAATGGTCAAAGATTATACATATCTGCAAGAGGACGCAACTATTGCTTTTGCGAAACTTAAAAAATATAATTTAAATATTTTCACCGAAATGTGCCACCTGTAAAAGGTGATCAAGCCGTCGCGATTCGCCTTTCTCAATGCCTTTAACTTCTCAAATATCCATTGAATGCAGTTTTTACAAATTTCCATTTTATTCAGGAGTTAATTGCATTTATAGTGTATGCATGTGTTGGATAAACCAAAGAGACAATTGACAACATTATAACAAGACAATCTAACGGATTAATCAAATATTAGACAAAAATAATGATTCAAGAAAAGTGATCAATATCATATAAGAAAGGTCCATGTATTTAAAAAAGGCGATTGCAATTAATAGTTGAGATAAATTAATGAATGTAAGAGTTCGGCAGGGGGACACCCGGGGATTGAATGTATTCGATGTACAAATACTATGTCATTTTTTATGGAACCATTGGCAATAATGTTAAAGATGAACTCTTACACCCAAATAAGAAATACCACAATTAATACATTTTTGTTTACCGAAAAGGATGAAATAAATATCGAAATCAATGGTTCTTATGAAGGATACCGTGTTGAATTTGAAAGACAGGTGCACGTTATCACTGTTATATTTTAGCACTCACCAGTCATTTAATATTTGTGCGTTTTCAGCTATTATATACATGGTTACAATCTTGTTATCAATAAATAATACTTTGAATTCCATAAATGCATTATTCAGTAAGTAGTTAAAGGTTTATCACTCTAAAGTTATGTTTTTTAATAAATGTGCATATATTGATTTGAAATATGAGTGTCACTGTATGTCACAAGTGTGGATGTCTCATGACGACATACTCTGTTGGTATCATTTGAAATGATAGTGCTTGCTGTTAGCTATTTTTAAAGATAGTTGACTGAAAATACGTAGCAAAATAGTTTTTGCCGTTTGTATTTTTGTTTATTAAAAACTAATTTTAGTTGTAATTCGATATTAAATGGCTAATTTTGCAATACTCCTATCATTTATGTATTTTGGTACCAAATAAAAAATATATAGGGCAAGTATACGTGAAAATTGTACCCCAAATTGTGTTAAATCAACATTTTTGTTGTGTTTCGAAACATTGAAAATTTGATTGTTACATTTCACCGAGTGAACAACAAAAGTAATATTTTACAAGTAGCTTTGCCACGAGTGAAATATTTACTTTTGGTTTTCACAGAGTGATATTTTGCAGTCTTACACTAAAACGGACATTATTCCCCCGTGATATTTCAATAAACCACCGGAAAGCATAAAATAAATACAAATTTTTCCATGTACGTGAAGTTAGCGGCCTAGCGGCCTAGCGGCGTGAAGTTAGCGGCCTAGCGGCGTGAGGTTAGCGGCCTGGCAGCCTGGCGGCATAGCGGCGTGAAGTTGGCGGCCTAGCGGCCTGGCGGCCTAATTATTTTTTCTATATCCAAGCAATTGTTAATGCGTTTTTTTTTAACAATGATATAGTTTTTTTATTCATATAGTTACATAGCGACCTTAAATTGTTTTCTATTCAGAACTTTTTTTCTTTACCTTTTATTCTAAAACAATTTTATATTAACTGTTATATGCACAAATTATCACTCTGAAGCGTTTTTTAATTATTCTCCAAAAAATTCGATCGTCGAGCACTTCAGCGGCCTAGCGGCCTAGCGGCGTGAAGTTAGCGGCCTGGCGGCCTAGCGGCCATGGTTTCCTATTTCAAAGCATGTATACATGCATTTTCTTCTAAAACAATGACATATTATGTGTTTGAATGCACAAATTAACACAAATGAAGCAATTAGCGATAATCAACATATTTTTTTCAAAAAAGTCGATTAAGCAGTCAGCTAATTCAAAGCATTAAACATGCCTGTTCTTTTAAAACAATGATATATTTACTGTTTTTTGAACAAATTATCACTCTGAAGCGTTTTTCGACTGTTTTTTTTCCAAAAAAGTCGATCGAGCGCTTCAGCGGCCTAGCGGCGTGAAGTTGGCGGCCTGGCGGCCTAGCGGCCTAAAATGGTTTTCTATTTCAAAGCATGTATACATGCATTTTCTTCTAAAAACAGTTAATATGTCATTGTTTTAGGAGAAAATGCATGTATACATGCTTTGAAAAAGGATTCAAATTTAGGCCGCTAGGCCGCTAATTTCACGCCGCTAGGGCGCTAGGCCGCTGAAGTGCTTGATCGACTTTTTTGAAAAAAAAAGTTAAAAATGCTTCAGAGTGATAACTTGTGCATAAAACAGTTAATTTATAATTGTTTTAAATTAAAACGTAAAGAAAAATGTTCTGAATAGAAAACAATTTAAGGCCGCTATGAAACTGTATGAATAAAAAACTTTGATTTATCATTGTTTTAAAAAAAGGCATTAACAATTGCTTGGAAATAGAGAAAAAAATAGGCCGCCAGGCCGCTAGGCCGCCAACTTCACGCCGCTAGGCCGCCAGGGTGCTAACTTCACGCCGCTAGGCCGCTAGGCCGCTAGGCCGCTAGGCCGCTAGGCCGCTAACTTCACGTACATAATCTTTCCAACAAATCTAATTTCAACAATTTTGCTGATTTCTGTCATAAGCAACAGCGAACGATGACTTTTAAATGTCAACTTGGCATTTAGATTAGTCTAAAATAGAGTTTATTTGCAAATTGTCCATCAGTTAACAAACAATTGTTATTTCAAAGCTTAGCCAATATTGAATAAAGTTATAGAAGCAAATTAACCAAACATAAATTAAAATAGAAACGCAATCCCACCACCTTGTTGTAATCTTGAAAAGACACAGATATTTGATAAACACGCGGGAGATATTAGTCGGTAAAGATAACTTGTCCAAAACTATTTACATCGCATGCATACTTACATGAATTTTGTAACCTTTTGAAGTCCTTATTAAATGGCTTTTGTACTTTTAATTTATCAAACCAATGATTAAGCTTTGTGAATTAAGGCAGAGTAAAACTGGTTTTAACCTGCAGTAGATTCACTATTTGAGGTGTGTAAGGTACGAAATGCCGTTAGGGCCATCGCCTATGAATGTGTTGATCTGAAACGCGATACTCGATAGTACGATGATGAAAACCCGAAAAAACGAAACTACGATGGTGAAAACGCGACAATACGATGATCAAAACGCGACAGTACGATAACGAAAACGCGATTACACGATGATGATAAACTATCGTGTTTTCTGATACCGAGAAAACACGATAGTTTATCATCATCGTATTATCGACTGGTTGGTTTTATTGCATAAAGACAATTCATAATTTTATCTTTATTTTGTCAATCGTTGTTTAAACTTTTAATGAACAGTATTTCTGATCAATTCAAAATGCGTGATAAAAGCTTCAGTTGAAGACATGATTCAATGACTTAATACAAGCACCCCTGAAATCGACATTTTTATGCGCACCGGAAGGCGATAGTACGATGATGAAAACGCGACAGTACGACGATGAAAACACGACAGTACAATGATGAAAACGCAATAGTACGATGGTGAAAACGCGATAGTACGATGATGAAAACACGACAGTACGGTGGTGAAAACACGATAGTACGATTATGAAAACGCGAAAGTACGATCATGAAAACGCGATAGTACGATGATGAAAACACGACAGTACAATGGTGAAAACGCGATAGTACCATGGTGAAAACGCGATAGTACGATGATGAAGACACGACAGTACGATGATGAAAACGCGATAGTACGATCATGAAAACGCGATAGTACAATGATGAAAACACGACAGCACGTCGACAGTATGATGATGAAAACGCGATAGAACGATTATGAAAACACGACAGTACGATGGTGAAAACGCGAAAATACGTTGATGAAAACACGACAGTACGATGATGAAAACGCGATAGTACAATGATAAAAACACGACATTATGATGATGAAAATGCGAAAGTACGACGATGAAAACACGACAATACGATGATGAAAACGCGATAGTACGATGGTGAAAATGCGACAGTACGATGACGGAAACACGACTGTACGATGATGAAAAACACGATAGTACGTGGATGAAAACGCGATAGTACGATGGTGAAAACACGACAGTGCGATGATGAAAACGCGATAGTACTATGGTGAAAATGCAACAGTACGATGATGAAAACGCGATAGTACGATGGTGAAAAGCGATAGTACGATGATGAAAACGCGATAGTACGATGATGAAAACGCGATAGTACGATGGTGAAAATGCGACAGTACGATGGTGAAAGCACGACAGTACGATGATGAAAACACGATATTACGATGATGAAAACGCGACAGTACGATAGAACGATGATGAAAACGCGTAATCACGATATTACGATGTTGAAAATGCGAAAGTATGATGGTGAAAACACGATGGTTTATCGCATTGTCATCATCGTACTGTCGTATTATCGCGTTTTTGTTATCGTACTGTCGCCTTTATTCATCATACTGTCGCGTTTTCACCATCGTAGTTTCGTGATTTCGCGTTTTCATCATCGTACTATCGAGTATCGCGTTTCAGATCAACACATTCATAGGCGATGGCCCTAACGGCATTCCGTAGTGAAGTTGGCGCGTAGCTCGTAGATCGTACATCAACATTAAAATAATTGAATTGGTCGATCTGGATCGTAGATCGTACATCGACAATGCCACTATTGTTATTATTGCCATCTGCTGAGGTAATATCAGCTTGATAGCTCTACGTCTGTGGGTGGACGATAAATAACAGCTTGTTTCAGAAATGCATTGTAAAATCGCGATTTTTTTGCGGTTATGTCGAATAGGAAAAAGTGGGGGAAAAGTGTTATACATTTCATTTTCAAATCTTCATTTACGGTGTTATTTATGTTCATTTAACGACTGCACAATGGGAAAGCGTACCAGGCAGTGTGTGATGGTGCATGATTGTGAAATAAATCAGAAGTGTTATAAATCGATGTTCAAAAAATAACAAGCTATTCGTGTTTCAATTATTGTAAACGTAAAACTATAATTTAATATATGTCGGTATACATGTTCTCAAGCAAACATCAACGTATTAGTCATTTGGGTTTACATATAAATGAATGAATTTAGTCTAAGATTATTGCACAGAAGTACACGTGAAAAAATCACAATCAAAGAGGCGATTGGTATTCATTATAAAAAGTCGTTTATGTCGCTAAAATGCAATACCAACTGTTTTAAGGCACACAAAACAAAGCAAAATGACACAAGTTCTACACAAGACAAGCCCCTGGCATAACCCACGTAAAACATAGAGATACAAGTTGGAGTTACCGCCTTAAGCGAGGTTTGAGAGGTAGACATTACTCTTAGTTCTAGATAATATATTTATGATGGCTTTTCGATTATAAATGCTTGGAAAATGAGGGTGATAGAAGATGAGTGGCACAGTTGTGTGCCATTCTCCCAATAGAATGTAGGTTCGAGCATAAACAGGGGCATGCTTTCTTGTTACCTCGGGATACTAGGTCCGTTACTACATGGTCGGTTTAAACCACAGTCGTTATGATGTGTATAGTTGGAACTCATCTTCTTGTGGCCTGTATAAGATTCATATTTTAAAATGGATTTCAACCTATGTTCGAAGGACGATACATGTTTGCATCAACATACACTGAACCGAACTCCTAACACATCACTTTATATTTTGAATATATTGCCAAAAGCTTATTAAGTATTGTGGCTTGGTAGTTTCTTAACATAATAACTCAGAGAGTGTACACCATTTGGCATTAGAACTGCACTCGTGCCTCAAATGGAACCGTGGCCTGTATTGCATTAGAGAAACCATTTATAAATGCTGCACCTTCAAGTATGTGCGTACTTACTAGAGAGTAATGGTACAATAAACCGAGATGACAAGTCCGAATGACATTTGGAGAATAACTGTAGCATATTCTGGTAGACAAGGGTTTTAGTAGGGTATATCGGTTTCCAAGAGTGTGTTCACATTTAGAATCTAAGAAAATGATCTGTTTTAAGGCCTGTATTAAAATTCCCATCTTAGCAGAAAATAAATAATGACGGTTAGAAATCAGTTCTAGAAGCTCGTTTTTATTCCTCATTGAGGAACCAGTTGAGTAGGCTGCACCTGGAATTTTACATTGACATAATTATTTATAAGCAATCTTGGTGGGGTTACCTGCTCTGTCGATACAAAGGGTTTCATTATCGTTTAGATCCTCGCCTATAGTGTCTCTAAAAAGGAATTATTTTTTAGTTGTTGTTAAACTGGTGTTTTCCCTGTAGTTTCACACAGGGATCCACGTATGTGTGAGTACTAACTTCTACCAACATGCTGCCCTTGCATGGTTGAATAAATACCTAATAAGCCATGCCAACTGTAGCAAAAGTGCTGTGTGCTTTAAAATCGTGAGTCGGATGTTTTGAGCCTACTCAATTGTAAATTCCACGTATTCTTGACATATCTTCATACTACTTTTGCGTGTCACGGTGGTATTAAAAGCTGAATAATTGCGAGCAATTTTTCACCTCATAGTGTTCAGTTTCAGGTTGGTCGAATATGACCTTTCAATCATTGAGACCAATTATCGACACATGATATACAATGGTTCTGATCTTTTTCGTTTCAAATATTAAGTAAAATGGTTATATATGTCACACTTGGGCATGGGACGAGGTTGAGAAAATATTATGTAGTATGTATGCAAAAGATCATAAAAAGCCCACATTGTTTTTCATTGCACAAGAACCAAATGATTTTATAACGCTTAAATACTATGTGTTAAAATGCGTTTTCGTCAGAATTATCAAATTGAAGGCTGACGTCAGATTCAAGCGTAGCGCATTTATATATAGGCGGGGAATTGTTGAGAAGCTTCATATGTAACGATATGAAACATTTTGCTCAGCTTGATGACAGTTTCTTGTCAATATTTTTATATATACATTTGGTGTGTTGCACAGTATACAGTTAATGTATTATGTGAGGGGTTTTCGAATTCGGAGATTCTGTGGCAATTGTTCACTCGTTAAAGCGCCAAATGGGCTAAAGATCGCTTTTCTGTAGTACAGATTTCTTTGTAATTTAGTAGGGTTACTGTCAGTGGGTACTTTTAAATTACACTCATTAGATGATGTCACAGCTCTGGCAGATTCGGTATCCCTTTGTTCATTAATTCATGATCTGCCTTCTATTTTAAATTTACGTTGTCTTGTCTGAAAATCTGGAAGTTCTAAACATAAAGCGGTTCAACCTCTAACATATCACACTGTATTTTAGGTCGACCGTATGACATCTAGAACAGTTAAGATTCTTATCGAACCGAATAATTAAGTTATATCCTATACTTTGCATTATATTCCACATATCACATGCCGTAATCAAAATCATATTCTGAGCACTCCACTATAAATTGCTAGAATGCCAATAAATGTCAAATTCAATAAAGATCTTAAACTACTGTATGAAAGTATATTCTGGTAAACTTATGTGCCCCTTATTTAACTTGCGGCCCTAAAATCTCATTTCAAATATACACGTAATCCCAGTTGCTCTAAAATACTTAAGTTCTTACACAACTGAGACCACGACTATCTTAATCCTGTGTATATTGGTAATAGAATGAAAATAAATTCTGGATCTTTTATGTTTTGCTTTGTTCTTGTTTCTGAATATTTCAAACAAATTGTGTGCGTAAAATTCCTTTTTAATGTCATTATGCAAGAAAAAATGAATACACTAAATAGCAATTGAGTTATTACTCGAGTATATTTCTTGCTCTAAAACAACTTGTATCAACCTTTTTTAACCAAAAATCAACACATTCTCATATGATTTTATCTGATTCTAACAGAGAAATGTGTACCATACGCAAAAGGTTTTCAGTAACAACGTTCTACATCAATTCGTTGAGTTAAAATATTGGCGTTAGTTGATATCAAAAGTATGATACATTCAATTAGAAAACACATACTTAACAACATAGCAAAAGCTTATTATATATTGTTTGCAGTTAACGATATTTGAAACTTTCAAGAACAGGCAATACTTCTAACAATAACAAAAATTATTTTAAATTCTTTATAATTCATGACATACATATCGTGTTTCAACAATTGGTAGAAATCACTAATTGAACTTCTGTTTGTTATATATTTGCGGCTTAATTGATTTCAATTTTTAGCATTGTGTCTGTTAGTTTAGGAATGTGCGTTTGACAGACGCCGATTGGAAGAACCTCGGATTACATTTCAGTGTACGTAGACCCCTTGTAAGCCTAATGTGTTGTTATTAACAAAATAATAATTGCGGTGATTATTATCGTAATCAAAAGTAAATATCTTACCAAAGTGTTGAGATAAAAGTAAATCGTCATATTTACTCAAAGAAACTTAAATCGAACGAAAACTTTTAGTGAACCAGAAAAAATAAAACCTATCCTGTGCAATCAACGCGAAATTGCAAGATAATTTTATCATAACATAAATATAATACACTTGCTGTAAAAATATTTTTGAATTACTGAGGATTAACTTACTTTTTTAAAGCACTTTTGAAGAAAATGTTACGGCTTGTCCTTTTCGCTAAATGCCACTAAAGTATTTATGTGTACACAAACATGACACTTATAAAGTGAACTAAATCGGATGAAACAATAAAATGGTCGCTTATTTCCTGTTTACCCATTGGTTGTTTCGACACTCAATAATAAGCATTTCCGGTCAAAACAAGCGGCCATCCATGTCATTTAACCAACGACTTCCCATATCAATAAACCAACGACCATCCACGCCATTTAACCAATAGCTATCAATGTCATTTCACCAACATCAAACCAACGACCATCCATGTCATTTAACCAACAACTATCCGTGCAATTTAACCAACGACCATCTATGTCATTGATCCAACGACCATCCATGGCAGTTAACCAACGACCATCAATGCAATTTAACCAACGACCATCCATGTCATTCAACCAACGACCATTCATGGCATTCAACCAACGACCATCAATGCCATTTAACGAACGACCAATTATTCAATCAAATATTATCAATGGCATTAAACCAACGACCATCCATAACATTAAACCAATGACTGTTTATTTAACCAATGACTATCAATGGCATTAAACAACGACCATCAATAACATTTAACCAATGACAATACATGCTTTTTAATTAACGATCATTAATGCCATTTAACCAACGAACGCCCATGCCGTTTAACCAACGACCATCAATATCATAAATCAACGACCATCCCTTTAACCAATGACCATCAATGTCATTTAACTAGCAACCATCAATGTCATTTAACTAGCAACCATCCATGCCATTTAATTAGCAACCATCCATGTCATTTAACCAACAACTATCCATGCCATTTTACCAAAAACTATCCATGCCATTTTACAAACGACCATCAATGTCATTTAACCAACGACCATCAATGTCATTCAACCAACGATACCGTCTAACCAACGACCAACCATGTCATGAAAAAACAACCATCAATGACATTTAACTAACGATCCCGTCTTACTAACAGTCATCCATGCTATTAAACCAACGACTGTTCATTTAACCAACGACCATCACTGGCATTTAACCAACGACCATTCAAAACATTTAGCCAATGACAAAACATGTTTTTAACTAACGATCACCCATGCCATTTAACCAACGAACACCCATGCCATTTAACTAAGGATCACTCATGCCATTTAACTAAGGATCACCCATGCCATTTAACTAAGGATCACCCATGCCATTAAACCAACGATCACCCATGCCATTTAACTAACGATCACCCATGCCATTTAACCAACGATCACCCATGCCATTTAACTAACGATCACCCATGCCATTTAACTAACGATCACCCATGCCATTTAACCAACGAACACCCATGCCATTTAACTAACGATCACCCATGCCATTTAACTAACGATCACCCATGCCATTTAACCAACGAACACCCATGCCATTTAACTAAGGATCACCCGTGCCATTTAACCAACGATCACCCATGCCATTTAACTAAGGATCACCCATGCCATTTAACCAACGAACGCCCATGCCATTTAACTAACGATCACCCATGCCATTTAACCAACGATCACTTATGCCATTTAACTAAGGATCACCCATGCCATTTAACCAACGATCACCCATGCCATTTAACTAAGGATCACCCATGCCATTTAACCAACGATCACCCATGCCATTTAACCAACGAACACCCATGCCATTTAACTAAGGATCACCCATGCCATTTAACCAACGATCACCCATGCCATTTAACTAACGATCACCCATGCCATTTAACCAACGAACACCCATGCCATTTTACCAACGAACACTCATGTCATTTAACTAACGAACACCCATGTCATTTAACCAATGATAAAAGATGTTAATTATCTAACGACCAATCATTCCATTAACTAGCGATCATCCACGTCGTTTAACACCGAAACAATTATATTTAAATCCATAGAATCCTAAAAGTCTCAGACTAAAACCATCGTTATATAGGTCTTGTATCGTTTTTAAAAAATAATGGTTCAATATTTGAATACAATATGGTACATATATAGGGAGTAGGTATATTTCAGTATTGTTTAACCTACTCATTTAAAATAAAACAAATCAAACATGGTCAAAACACATGCCGTCCATCTCATATGTAGTTATAACCATTCTTTACTTTTCTTCATAGATGTCTAAAACAAATTCGAAACAATAATTTATATGAAGTGAAATTGACAATATTTGTAATTGTTAAACTTTTCAAACGGGTTTTCGGGATTGGTTGACATTATGTACACATACTGGCTGGGCTGTGAAGTGACTCTGATAAAGCTCTGTCGATATCTTGACTTTCATTGAGACATTGTGGCTATACTGAGCCTCGCACCTCTACTGCCAATTTCGCGTTTTATTGTTTTTAAACTGATGGGGTGGTAAAGAGTAGCTTGTGCATTTAAATAGGTGACGCGTCTTAATTGTTATTTTTTAAGAGATTTCAATGCTATTATGCGGTTTCGTACGTGACATAGCAATAACTTTCATGGATTAAGCTGTATGTGAAACAGCGTGAGTGATGCTTTAAATTGAGTGAATATGGTATAATGAATTTATAAGGTACAGTGTACGTGTAAGATGATTTTAAATGGTGCGCTTATAAGCAATGGTACCATATCATGTGTTCATCTCTCTGAAGCGGATGCTAAAGCTGGACTGAAATTAAAATGATATAATATAAGTATGGAATAAACTGGACTTCATCATGAAACGTTGGATTTTGATATCGGTGATACTGGTGAGTTAGTTTTTCCAAGAGTTACTGTTAAATATTGCATTTCGGACGTTATTAAATTTTAAGTTTGTATGGAAATATGTGTGTTAAAACACACCTTCTCAGAAGAATTTCCTTTGCGTATATCATAATAATTTAACACCAATACATTATGACTCTCGTGGGAATAACAATAAGCCCTCATCTTTATGTACAAACGAGCTTTGACGTTTTTACTTACACATATATATTAATGGATAGTGTCTTAGATATAATGTCTGGTGGACGGCGGGACCTCCAAGCTGGTTGATATTAGTTGTGAATGGGCTGGTTGGTGCACACCAGTCTTTGATGAATGAACCACACACTAATGGTGAATAATTGATTTCAATAACATTTTAACAAGTGCCTAATAAGGCTTATCGAATTACACTGAGTGTATTACAAATCACATAATTCATGCTTTACAATAACGTGGTGGATTATCCCTCACAGGAAGTTAATGCGATAGGTACGCCCGAGTCACTGAAGTTCACTATGAAACGGAATATGTAACACGAGGCTTCAGGGTACAAGGCACGGCAATTAGCAACTACATGCTAATGTTTCATGGTAGGACAAGAATGACGATGCAGAGTGCTGGGTTTCAACTAGGGAACATTTAAGACGCTCTTGAAGTAGAGCACATTGTTCATATTGTGCAAGCAATCATGACTTGACCTGATCATTCTGCGATTTCTTTCCATACGCTCAATTCCGTGGTAATTCATTTTAAATTCCGTACGGTACTGCAATTCCCATTCTATTTCATTTTGTCGTTTTCCTTTACATAACATGGTTTGAACATTGGATTTGCTTTCGTTTCCTGAAAAAACGGGACTTAAAATTTAAGAAATAAAAGATGAAATGGAAAGTTAATACACTTTTGAAATATGAGGAATTACAGTTGAAGTAATTTCTTTAGCGTCCTTTATATATTAAAGGAAATAATAAATGTATTGCTTGATTTGATAATTAATGACCTGACATAATATTAACGGGAACAATTCGCTCGCTACTGGTACGACACATTTCAATTTTAGCTAAGTAGTTTTATCATGAGTAACGTTAATTACATCATTATAAATGATACATCAAATAAAATGTGAAACGGTTATGAAAATTGAAATTAGATGTTGTATTATATCAATTTAAGCTAAACGTGTTTGTACACATAAATAGTTTTGATGGTGACATTTTATTAATTTAATTTTATCAGCAAACAGACGAGGCCTGTTCGGCCTAACGGTCGGTCGGCTGCTCCGACTTTGAGTCACTTGATTATTATCGTCTGCTCTTATCACGCGCCGACGTTCGTTTCCCTACTAAATTTCATGTATCAAATCCTTATGCATCCATTATCAAATATGAAAATAATAGCTCACCATAACTGTTCACAAATGAAGTATGACTATCAAAATGTTTAACAACTAAATACCAACTTTTTAATATGATCAAAATGTTCTCATTTACAATTTATTTCTGAGATACTAATCAAGCCGTACATATACCATTGCATCAATGAAAGGAATCTAAAACATCAGAATGAACGCCTAATTTAAGAAAAATAAAGATGACTTTTGCTCCTTGGGAAAAAATAAATCATACAAAAATCAACGATTTTGTTTAGTCATGTATGGGGAAAATTGCTGGTTCGGATGGTATGAAACTCAGATATACATTTAATTGTAATTTTATTTCTTTATTTTATTTCGGTTTTCCATTTTCAAACACCTGTTTGCTGAACGTTGTTAAAGTTATGTGGCGTTTACGGCGTTTTCTACAATATTATAAACAACTTATGATAAAATTATACTTTTTTTATAGTTGGTATCATTTATCGACCCCTTGACCATTTTTAATGCGGCCTTGGAAGATCGCCCGATTTTTCCCTTTCAAGAGGATCTGCGTGTTCTTTAAAATCAGTAAGCAAACATTCGTAAGTAGGCATTTGAGACGATTAATGAAAGGAAATGCAGTTCCCATTCAGCCTTGATTTTTGTAGCTTTATCGGCAATTGTGATAACAACAAATTGAACCCACTCGTTTGACCGTGTTTGGACGGGAGCAAACACTGTGGGAACGTTTATAATGAGGTCGAGGAGAAGGGCAGACACGAAACTGCAGTAATGGTACACTTCCTGTCCGGGAAATACATCGTAAAGACATGTGTAAGAACACACCGACTTGCGCGTGTTAACCGGTCAGTGCTCGGGTCAGCTGTTGTCCAGTGCACGGTAGGATGGTCCGAATTGTACCATGCGACGCTCCATAGTCCTGTAACAATTGTGACAACTAAAACAATTTTATCAACTAGGGGTTGTCATTAAAAAGTATTCTTCGTGTGTCCGGGTTTATACTCTTCGAATTTCCGGGTTTATATTCTTAGAATTTCCGGGTTATTATCAAATCCTTTTCTCATTCATATATTTCCCATTAAAGCCCTGAAAGTTGAGAGATATTCATTTAAAAATCAAGTGTGATGCAAGTAGTTTGCTATAATTAGAGCTCGCGCTTTGGTGAGGGGTTGAACCGTTTGAAAGGTTCGTAAATATTTCATAATACAAATTGGCCTGTCATGTTTCAAATAATTACAATCAAGTAATTGAATGTCTGACATTTGTTAATAAGATGTAATAGGGGTTAATTGAAATTTATGCTTCCCTTCAATTTAAGATTATATTCGAAAAGATAAAACACTTTTACATAATAAATCTGAGGCGTTGTGTTGTACAAATGACAAATACTTGATTCATGATGGTTTCTTTGTTAGTATGCGACATAGTTAAATTGCGTCTCAAATGAACAAAAACTAATGCATAGATTAAATATTAAATAGTTCACTGTTGGCCACTTAGCTATGCCTTTTTTCTTTAAAAAAACAGGGAAGGTGTGCAATTTATTCGTCTTTTCATTAAAAAAATACGTTAGACCTCCATCATCTTTTAATTATTAATAGTTTGAATGTATATGAATGGCAGAAGGTGTAAATGGGTCAAAGGCACTCAAACAAATGGTAACATTCAGTAAAATGAGGCGGAATTTGTATTTTATTTGTAAAAATGGAAATCCCTGAGTTTGTAAATGTCCACTGTAGATCTCTGTAGCATTCTCTACATTTCTGTAAGTCATGTTCGGTTTCAACTAATAAACTGAATAAAATATATGCTGCATTTTATTCGAAATATCTTGTTCTTGTAATAACTTACGTTTTTAAGTAGTGTTAGATATATGTGAAAAGTAATAGTTTACTAAACCTGTGCCCGGCTTATGCCGAATTAATTGTTTGGGAAATCTAAATATATATTAAAGTTCATGTCGGCAAACGGGGTCATTCATTCGCGTGTTTTTATGTATATTATTTAATTATTAAACAAATATAGAAACAAAAAGGTGAACACTAATGCGGTTCCAAGGCTGTGATCTCCTTGTTATCCTGGCTATAAATGTCTCATAGACATAGTGACTTAAGTATGTAGGAGTGCGTAAGAGTACTTGACAGGGCAATCCGTCCACTTGTGCTGACATCTCATAACAGCTGTAAATCTAAAAGCAACTTCATTGAAATGTTTTGTATCAGCCCTACATGGGTGGATCCAGCATTTGACGTCTGGGGTTGGGCTGCCGCAGCCTCCTCCGTTCGGAACTGAAGCACAGTTATATGATTTCAATGTATTATGTATAACTTCCTCCACACTTTCAACGTAACGACTATAAGGGCGCATTGTACCTGACCATCTACTTCACAGATCACATTCTTTACACCTGTAAAGAGTAGGATCCTATTTTTCACAGGTGTGTAGAATGGAATATTGTTTTTCGGACTACACAGTCACATATGTCACATTTCTTGTGAAATTTATAATCGATGCAGATTTTTGGTGTGACATGCAATTGCATTCAACACATTTGCATATCATTGTGCATTTTTACCAAAAATGAGCATTTTTACATCTGAATCGCATTTTTCACATATTGCGGGGTTATGAATTGCAAATTGTTTTTGACGTAGTCGTGTGCTATTACATGTGTACGTTCCTTTCCATATAAACTGAACTAAGCGAAAACAGCTTGTATAACAAATGGAAAATAAAAGTATTCTCATCCATAACAAGAAATAAGGATGCCGCAAATTAACACAATATTACAGCACAATTACTAACAAGATCACGCGTTAAGATATTTTAAATATGCCCTGTACTGTATACATAAGCTATGCCCTGTACTGTATACATAAGCTATGTAGGTCTGGCCATATTTAACTGAGATAAGTTTCTTCACATCAGTTAATAATAAGCTCTGTGAAGATGGCGATCTCTTTTTTTCACACAACATCCACATATGTCACAGTTTCTGTCATTTTATCCTTGTCAACCTCCTTTTTGGACATACAGATAAGTCACGTTTGAAAATGTGACATACATGATCCTATTCTTCACACAGGTCTGTGAACAATACGAGCATACAGCGCACCATGCATTAACGTGGTGTTTGTGAATAAATATTTGCGAATCGTGCATTTTGTCTATCTATTGCGTATTTGCAAACCGTACATTTGGAACTTTGGGACAGTTTAGGAATGAGTACCGCCTCAGACCGTTGGCTACTTTCAATAATTCTGAATGGTTTGTGATTTCAAAAAATGGACTGAATATGCTGGATCTACTTGATCTACTTGTTTTGTTTATATTTTCACCGCACATTGTACTCCTACACCGGATGTGGTCGCTTTAACGAATATACAGCGGTTACGTTCAACAAATTTTATTTTAAACGTAACTTTTCCTGACGTTGTTTAATGTTTAGTACACGAGCGGAACTTCTCCCCATATACAGTGTTGGAGTCATGAAGCACTAGAAAGCAGTGTTATTTCGCGAAATATATAAGAAATGTATTTAGTGGTATTTGACACACACAACAGTGTGCCTGAACATAGTATGAATACATACGACTTCTTTCTTCTTCTCCTATATATTCTGTTGTAAACACATCTACAACAACAGCACTATCTATAACAGCAGCATTGCCATTGTTAATAATACTTTAATCTTCATATTAATCATTTGCGTTGTTTTAAGCTACTTGAAAAAGATAGAGGTTAAATGAATTATAGAAACTGTCAGATGTGCAAGGAAGTTTTTTTTTCTGACACTTGATTATGCACGAGTCAATTGTAACCACGCCCGACCCCAGGTTCGGGGAATAGCGGGGACTTTGACTTTCAGTCCAGCTGATCCCAGTTATAATTCCCGCCCTGCGGGTACAAACTGCAGGTAAAACCCTCGCCAGATGCCCCCGCAGCCCGGTGACATCCTAGGTAAGGCACATTCCCCGCTATTTTCGGCGCGAAAACAAAACCACCGCATTCACTGGCACTGCGGTACCACCTGGAAGGTAAAAACACGACCCCTTTCCCCCGCTACCCCCGGTATACCTCCGGACCTGGTGGGGGGGTACAATTGAGTAGTGCATGATAAGCTCATGAATGCTGAGTACTTGATTGTGTGTAGTTTCGAATATACTTGAGTAGCAAGGTATGAATGGAAATAGTAATCTGATAAGGACGTCGGACATGATCGAATAAATGCTGGAGTGCACATATAAATCTGGCGCCAATTGACTTTTGCCAGGATTATCTCGATTAAATTTCGTCAAACAAAATTTCAAGTGTATAGATTTGATAACTTTAATGCTGGCACGTATTATGTATTTTATTTTCCGTGACACTAGGGCAAGATAAAGTTACTGCAAATATTGAGTGGAATGTAGCGAGGTCATAAAGATCTAACACTTGGTCGAATATCATCCACTAGCTTTAATAATGAAATGAAAAAGCAAACCTGTTAAAATTTGCGATTACGAAATTAAAGAGACATCACAATTATGAGTAATCCCGAAATTGTTCTCTTACACAGAGTGACACTGTGATTTTAATAGCAAAGGAAACATAAAATCGGAGAGTAATTTTTCATTTTATTGTACGATCTTGAGATTTTTACCAACAATATAACAATAGCGCATTTTCAAATGTGATTTTCATTGTCAATATAAAACTAATCAAAGTAATAAATCTAAGGACAGTGAAGTTTCCCGTTATTTCATCTCTCACCCTCTCTCTGAAATACCAACCATTAAAACGATGTTGACCTTTACAATACACGCAAAAAAGCATTCTACTGCAAAGACATGCATTATATAAATACATAGATGTGAGATAAGTATGAAGTAGAGCTGGTGTTTATAGACCATAAACATTTGTTTGTCATATCAATTTTGAAGCGAAGGTTTCCTCGAACCTTAACATCATTGACATGATGATGGAAAATGACATTGAGATTTCTTTAGGTATAACACCAATATCCTTACAGAGAATCGCATAGAAATAGAAATATATAGATTTTGTATAGAAAATTTAAAGTCCACTTTTAATACACCGTTGAACACTATTTTCGATCTATCATTGCAGGTACTCGCTGTAAACACATCCGCGGAGTGGTCGGGTTGGGGCTCGTACGGGGACTGTTCGAGGCCATGCGGGGGCGGCCTCTCCAACCGGACGCGCACCTGCCTCGGAGCTTCACATACGTGCAACGGGACCAACATCCGCTATAAAGTCTGCAACTCACAGGTTAGTGTTTTATCAATGTGGAGGAGTAAGTAGGTAAAATAAAAATACTTTGTCTTTCGAACATACAGAATAGGCAAGACACTGAGGTCTGAATCAATAAACGTGCGTCGGCCAGGAATGGAATCCGGATCGACATCTTGTTATATAACTATGCTAACCCTTACACCACCGACGCTGTTGTTACTATACATGTATATAAAACATTCACAACGACCAACTGACTCGAAACAATGCATGCCAATTAATCATTTTACAACCTCCTTCTCTCTAGCCCTGTGACGTGAATGGCACGAAGATCCGGGCGGTGCAATGCCGTTCCTACAACAACGTTTCTCTGAAGGACAACCTCTACCACTGGGAGCCACACTATGACCCCCGGGCGCCCTGCAGCCTTCTCTGCCGTACCGTCGAGACTGGATTTGTCCTTAAGATGCAGACGCACGTGCTCAATGGGACTTCCTGTGGGGAACATCTGGCGGGCGTCTGCATTGCCGGAAAGTGTAAAGTGAGATAGTTTTACCTATTATTATTATTATATATGTTTCTTTATCTTATATTAAAACTGCACTCTCACAGATTGACCGATAAGACATTTTTTGTCTCAGAATCTGCCGGTTTTGACAATTCACTGCTCTCAATTCAGTCATACAGGATATTAGTTTCATGTGTGTTGTCATGAAATGGTCTCATGCAAATTCAAACAAAATTACAGAGAGTTGGTTGTGACAACATTGTCGGATCTACGAGGAAATTAGACAGTTGCGGTGTATGTGGAGGGGACGGCTCCTCGTGCAAACTGCCGCGTGATGACATTCAGCGGCACGATCACCGTAAACAAGGCGACAAGGGGTCGCACTGGGTGATCCGTTGGGACACGTGCTCTAAAACATGCGGGGTGAGTTTGTATGTATGTGTCCGTGTATGCAGAGGAATATCAATCAAATCGCATAATGTAGTGAACCTAAACGTGTCATGACATCTATGGAATTTTAATGTATAGCCTAGATTAGCAAACATAATCATAATGGTCAATAAATATGTTCTTATCTAATCCATTCTATTTCTAAAATGACCGTGTTATGTTTGTCCAGCACTTAAAAGGGCAATGCCTCCCCTCACCTTACATGAACCCACCGTTCATTTTGGCGTTCAACAATATACTGTGAAGACAACTCGGATTAAATTCTCATTTAATATGATTACAATGCAAATAAAATTATGATTAACGTCATGTTTCAAGAACCGATATGAGTCACATGATTGTTCCTTATGCTATTGTTCGGTTCCACCTATTTATACGCATTTTGAAGTAACTGTTTCACTGGTTGTTACATTTACTACTAGCAGGGGGTGCAGACCGCCACTTTAGCCTGTGTTGACGGCTCCACAGACGCCGTTGTACCAGAAGCTCTGTGCTCCCAGCAGCAGCGCCCCGAGACGCCTCCCATTCGCACATGCGCAGACAACAGATCATGCACGTTCAGGTAACATTTTGGCCATATATCATTTGTTTGCTTAAAAGCACGTGACGCCTACGAAAAGCAGGGTCAACTTATACAAAGGCGTTCTGATGCAGATGGGAAAAGTGTTATTCATGTTGTTCATTGTAAATTTCGCAAATAACATAAGTTTATTTTTCCTGCATGGATACTCTTCTTCCAATGCATCCTCAGGGAGTCTTGTACCATAAGTTGTTTTATGTGTAGTTTACTGAGCTCGTACTCGATCGCATTATTACCTTTTCTTATTCCATCCTCAACTGTTTTATAGATGGCACACGTTCAAGTGGGGGTCTTGCAGTCGCACATGCGGGGACGGGTTCATGTATCGCCGTGTCAGCTGCCTTAAACAACTCGACACGGGTGAACGGAAAGACGTGCCGGACAGGAAGTGCACAGAAGTCAAACCAAACGTGAAAGCCCCGTGCAATATGGCGGACTGTCCGGAATGGCTTACAGAACATTGGTCGCCGGTATGTCATTTTCTTAAAGAATTTAAAAAAGTTAATTTGAAAATGTCATTGTTAATATATCCATCTATGTATCTGTATGTGTAAGAACTGTAATATGTTCCATAAAAACCTTGCTTTAGATCTAGTTGAACTTGAACTGCAGTGTTCAGTGACCTGCGGGTATGGTGAACAGAAGAGGAAAGTCGTCTGCCGAGCTAAGTCAGCCGACAGCTGTGTAAGCGTTCATAAACCAGAAATGATACAGAAATGCTACTCCGGCGTCTCTTGTGAGGAGGATGACTTGGCCAGCTTTCAGCAGGATGGTAAGCACTAATAGGTTGTTTGGTTATGTAGATCTTCTGTATAATATACGAAGCAAACGCGTATTATCCGAAAGGTTAAAACGCTACATTCATTCTATGTAATCCCAAATATCGGAAGAGGCCACAGTCGCTAACCACTTGAAAACATGATAGTACCATTAATGTTGTGGGTTTTTATTTAATTTTCTCAAATGCACATGTAGTTCATGCGTGTATTAATAAAACTTACTAAAACTGTCAAGGGAAATAAATCGTGAGAAAATAGTTCAGATTTCTATTTTTGTTGGATGTCATTTATAGAAAGGGTGGGAAATGTAAGTGAGTAAATATTGGAGTTTAAAAGAAAGCGATGTGGTTGTATTTTATTTTCTAGAATTAATATTATTGTCTATCAAATTATTTCATTAATGTTGACATATCGAATGTATTAATCTAGAATTGTACATTATGTTTCCAGAATCGTCTGTGACTCGCCACGATTTCTTTGACGATGAAAGGTTGCAGGAGTTGTTCCTCTTTCCACAGTAAGTGGACTAACAGTTGTATACGAGTTTAACATACTGAAAAATGCTGATCATTTCTTGTCAGTTGCTAAATGCATAGGCGTTTTTTCAAATTTCTGTTACCAAAAGCGTATTATTAGTATGACCGCGGGAGCGGTTATATTAGATATCACATCTAGCAAAGCTAAGCATTGTTCAGGAACGAGCTCAAGTATGCCACTTAACGGTTACACTCACGTACGTCACTTTACCTTAAAACTCGCGTACGCCACCTTACCCTACGCCTAAGTACGCCATTTTACTCTACGCCTAAGTACGACACATTACCCTCAAGCTCAAGTACACCTCTTTACGATAAAGCCCAGGAAAGCCAATTTACCCTTAAGCTCAAGTGCGCCACTTCGCGATGAAGCTCAATGACACCACTTTACATTAAAGCTCAGGAGAGCCAACTTACCCTTACGCTAAAGTACGCCACTTTGCGATAAAGCTCAATGACACCATTTAACATTAAAGCTCAAGAACGCCAATTTACCCTAAGCTCAAGTACGCTACTTTACCCTAAAGCTAAAGTACGCCACTTAATCTTAAAACTCACATGCGCCACTTACACTACCTACTTTGCCATGGGTACACCACATTACCCTAAAGCTCAAGTACGCCACATTACCCTAAAGCTCAAGTACGCCACATTACTCTAAAGCTCAAGTACGCTACTTTACCCTAAAGCTAAAGTACGCCACTTAATCTTAAAACTCACATGCGCCACTTACACTACCTACTTTGCCATGGGTACACCACATTACCCTAAAGCTCAAGTACGCCACATTACCCTAAAGCTCAAGTACGCCACATTACTCTAAAGCTCAAGTACGCCACATTACTCTAAAGCTCAAGTACGCCACATTACCTTAAAGCTTAAGTACGCCACATTACTCTAAAGCTCAAGTACGCCACATTACCTTAAAGCTCAAGTACGCCACTTTACAGTAAGGCTTATGTACGCAACTTTACAATTAACCTCATGTACGCCACCTCACCATTAAAGCTACACTCTCACAAATTTACCGTTTTGACAACTTTTTTATATTTTGTCTTGGAATGCGCCAATTTTTGCCTTAATATCTGCAAACTAGTGATATAAGACTGCTGACAAAAGATCAGATCGTAGATTTTCATATTTCTGTTCAAAAATTGATGTTTCATGGCCTAAAGCGTTACTAACGGTTAAAGAAAAATGCATAAAACATTATTTTTAACCTAAATATGAAAATCTTCGATCTGATTTTTTTGTCAGCAATCGTAGATAACTGGTTTCCATGCACTTTCGCATAAATTGGTTCGTTCCAAGACAAACAAAAAAACAAAAAACAAGTTGTCAAAACCTTCAATCTGTGAGAGTGCAGCCAAATGATACTCATTGCTACTTTCTTTGTAGTGAATATTTGATTTAAAAAGTACGTTTAAGTAAAACAACTGCGTCGGCCGGGAATCGAACCCGGATCGACTGCTTGGAAGGCAACCATGCTAACCTTTACACCACCGACGCGTCAGGCTTTACGTGTAAGTTATCATAACTTTATTTTCGAACCAAGTAATTATTGGCATGTCAACTACAGAAGATGACAAACAAATAATTCGATTGACATCAAATACAATTTAAAGTAGCCTATAAATTAAGATTTTAATTTCTTAAATGTATGTTTCATGACTTAGGACTGTCATAAATTTATTGTTAAGTATGATGCATTTGACACTTAATGATACGCATGGTTTATATTGCTAGATCGTTTACATTTAATTTGATAAGGCGACTAATCATCCGCGCTTACAGATGTTATGTATCAAAGGAATAATTCATATATTAAAATTGTATATGCTAGGACATTTGAATAAAACGATCCTACTTCTTCCTCATGTCAGTTCATAATCAAATTAATTATTTTAATTTTCTCATGTAAAGCAATGAAATATTAATATTGCACGGCTAAGCCGATATGCTTTGTTCATAAACAAAAGACTATAAAATGCATCATTTAATATTCACATGGAGGTCGGCCTTGATTTTAATTTAATATTCAGATTCTTCTAACTAACCCAGCATTAAACATTTTTAGAGTGACTAAAATTGCGTGTAACATTCATGTTGTAATTATAGATATAAGTACCTTGGCCCAAAGATGGATGAATCTCAATCTCTGTCATTTTACACAAATAGAGTTCTAGATATACTTCAAAGTCACACCAGTTTTATATCCTTATCCGGCCCAATGAATCATTTTCCATACACAATTATTCACTTTCCTTGACCTGGTTCCTAATTTTGAATGAATGAAAATATAGCTGGCGCGATTGACCATAAAAATTGCCAAGGTAAAGAGGAAAATGATGCCATTTCTTTAACATATGATATAGAAATCATGAGAGTACTTGCAATGTACGTGAATACCTCCCTATGTTAGGTACCAGGTATCCGGATGGGGGTCGTGCAGCGTAACATGTGGAGTCGGCTACCGTCATAGGAACGTCACGTGCATCAAAGGCGGTCACATGGTCCCGCTCACAGATTGTGAAGGTGCGTTTGATCTTGTAATCATAAATTCTCAGCAAATTCCGTATCGTACCGTCATTAAACACGTGTGTAGTTAAATTGCAGCTAGCAGATCCGATACAAACTGCATACTCAAAAATATATCTTCACTTAAGCATCTTAAACAAATCAGGATTCGAACATTTTTTTATATGGTATGGTTGCCTTTTGATAACTACCTACTAGTGTAGATTAGCTAGTTTCGACCTTATCACCAAGCATGTAGACATCCATTTCAGGAATCGAGCCCCACAGCAAGCGGGAATGTCACAACCAGCAGTGCCCAATCTCCGTTGCAACGGCGACCACGTTTGCATGGAAACATGGAAACTTCAAACCTTGCAGCCAGTCGTGTGGCAGAGGTAATGAAATGTGTGTGTTGTTAAATACATGATGGGTGAGAGGTCTAGTGGTATAGTTGTCTTCACTACATGAAATGGGCCAATTATTCAGAACTTTGTTAAGTTAACAACCTTGTTAACGTCATCGTTGTTAACTTTCAAACCGTTACTGCTCTGGATGTTTGACTTTGTTCACTTGTTATCTGCTATATTTCTAACAAGATTTGAGAGTACTGTTTTACCTGTACTTGTTTATATATAAGTATTTGAGCACATCATCAAATATTTCACGTTTATATGAAAACAACGTTGTCGCTTATCCGTGACGTTGTTAACCTTCTGAAATTCAAAACAATCGATCCAATGAATAATAAATGAAGCAGAGGGAATAAGTATGTTTAGAGTGTAAACTTTAAACATGCGACATGACCATGCCAAATAATATACGTTTGTCTGTGCATTTATAGTTAACATTTCCAAGGGTACCGGTGTAATTGTGGCGTAAATGTGCCGCGTCTATCATTGTGTTTACTATTTCTGTAGGAACTCAGACGAGTATCGTGGAGTGTGTGGATACGCGCAGTGACAGCACGGTTATCGACTTCCTGTGTGACGGCCAACAGAAACCGGAACCTACCACCCGCCATTGCAACCGTGTGCAGTGCCCGCCGGCGTCAGTATTTTCAGATTGGCTTTTGATATATATTTTCTATAATTATACAGATGTGCAGCTTTTAAACTTGACTTTGCACTTAAAATAACTATGTGCGAATTATTCTCCAGTTTTGTTAATGGCGTCGATCTTAAAGGAAATGAAATCAAGAAATGCGCTGACAGATGAATGTTTGCCTTGTTGTATTAATACTGGTGTAAGTACTATTCAACTGTTGTCTTCTAATTCTTATTTGTTTATAAATAGCTGGAAAGTTAGCGAGTATGGTGAGTGTTCAGTGCCGTGCGGCGGCGGGAGACAGTCACGTGAAGTGGATTGCGTGCAGACGACGGCGTACGGTGGAATCCAGGCGCTCCCCCGGTATCGCTGCCCCGACCCCGTTCCTCTCGCCGAGCGGTCGTGCAACCTGCAGTTCTGTCAAGCCGAGTGGAACACCGGAAAATGGGGAGAGGTGACACAGCCGATATTCAAGTCTTGCATAATTCTGCATACTCTTAATAAAAACGTTGGCTTCGATGTTTTATCATTTAATATTTTCATAGAATAAAACTATACTTAATACATAAATTATTGAAAAGAACAGTCGACTGTAAACTGTATTACAATGCAATTGGCACGCAATATATGCATTGAAACTGTTTCCAGTGTTCGGTTACGTGCGGCCTAGGGGTGGAGGGTCGGTCAGTCTTCTGCGTGAAGCTGGTCAAGGCGGACCTCCAGGTGAACGTCTCAGATGCGGAGTGCTTCGGTCCCCGTCCCCCAAGCACGCGCCAGTGTTTCTATGGGGAATGTTACGAGCTTCAACAGTTGCCACGCATCCAGGAGCAGAAGGGAACGTTTATTCAGATTAAACGATCAAAGCGGATAAGGCTGTTTGTGGGAGAAGATGCCACTCTGTTGCCTAATCAGGCTGTTAAAATTAAGTGCCCAGTTAAAAACTTCCAAAAGAAACTTATTTTCTGGACTAAAAACCATAGACTTATTCCATTGGTTGGTCGTGTGCGAGTCTCATCCAATGGGGCTCTCAGAATCACACGAGCAAGTCCAACAACTGATTCGGGGACGTACACGTGCAGTGCGGGCACCCTGCACGCAAACATTCACGTGGCCTTTCAGTCTAAAAAGGAAGCAAAACAGAAGGCAGCTGAAATTTTAGACTCAATTTTTGTTGAAAATTTTAACGAGAGTTTTATTAACAGACCACAATCAGATAGTAACTTTAAAATGAAAAATACCAAGTTTTTCCACGTGAATTCTGTAGAAGGCAGCAGTGAATACGATTATTCCAGTTTTACATTTACCAAGTGGTCTGAGTGCTCAGCTAAGTGTGGGTTGGGTACGCAGACGAGAATTGTGACTTGTAATCACGTGACCGACAAATACATTCGGCTGCCGTCGGACGAAGAGTGCCTTAAAAAGGGCCTAAGCAAGCCATTGTCGGTCCAGAAGTGTGTGATAGAGGCCGAGTGTCCGAAATGGCTATTATCTGACTGGACTGAGGTACGTACTTATAAAAAACTATAATACTAAATGAGAACTTCAGAACATCTTACGAAAAACTGGGCAAAACCATTGTACGTATTCCAGCTATCTGATGTTTCAATGCCGTCCAATTTTATTAATATATATATATATTACAAAAATGGAAACGTATTCATAAATGTTGTTGCCATCAAACGTCTTATGATATTCTTCATTGACACATTAAACTCCATCTTTACAGTGTTCAGTGGATAACTGCCGAAGGGAGGGCTACTCGGCTCGCCGGCGCTCCGTCTGGTGCCGCTACGGGAACGGCTCCATGGCGCCGGATATCCGGTGTGTGAATGGAGGCGCCGGGAGCCGTCCGTCTACCAAGGAGCACTGCAAGAATTCCAACTGCACGGCTGTTTGGAAGACCTCCGACTGGTCTGAGGTAGGCGAGTTTGTGAACACGATAAGGGAATCTTTGGCTATTTTAAAGCAGTTTAGACCAATCGTGGACTATAATTATAGTGATTTTATAAACTCTAAATGTCAAAAGGGGAGGTTAGCAGAGTTGAAAATTGACTTCTTTGCGATTCCTCATTGGATTCTTACTAGAACTAGAACAGTTGATACGGTAGTACAAAAAAGATGATCATTTCATTTAAACTTTGATATAAAAGCAGAAAATATAACTGTAAATGATAAGAAAATTGTTTAAAATAACTACAAATATTTCTATATTAACATGTTCTTTACCTCAATAATTTTACAATAACCGTGTTATAGTTACAGGAAGGTACTTACTCAAAAAATGTGAACGTTATTGTTAAGGTTTGTTATTTCTGTTTTATTCAAGAAGTTTAATGTTTGTGAAAGTTTCGTCAAGTTATTTCTGACCTTATAACATAATATATTTGTGAGAAAAAAATGTTCCAGTGTTCCGGGCGGTGCGGCTCGGCTGGTCAGAAGTATCGGACGTTGCGCTGTGAGTGGGCCACCACCGGAAGCCCCGCCAACTTCGCGTGTCAACATAAACCACGCCCCACTGTCTCCAAAGACTGCAAGCTTAGCCCATGCCCTAAAGGTAAGCAACTCAAAGTTATGTGGTGGGAAAAACAACCATGCTAAACATAACGAAAACAAGGTTTATAATGTTATATGCAAATTAATCAATATTGCTTTTTTGCTATTCCGAATCCAGAGATACTTGTAATAGGACTATGTAGCCTATTAAACCTTAATCGACTCGAGGATTAGTCTGTGAAATTATAGATCGTCAACCATAATGTTACATTATCTATGCTTGTAGGTCCCTGTACAGACAACACAAATCACTGTCAGCGAATCGTTCGTCTGAACATGTGCCGCTATACCGTCTTCCGGCGGATGTGCTGTCACTCGTGCAAGAACGCAATCTACACGTTGCCATAAGATTACATGACTGGTACGTGACGTACCAGTTGGACATGACATAAATGTTTTATACCGTGTTACGCGATGTACGCCAAGTGGGCGCATCTGTTGACAGCATTAGGGGAAGGTTGAAGATGGAAGTTGTAAAAAGGGAGCTGCCTTATATAGCAAGAGGAGTGTGCGAAACTGTTGTGAAGAGTTCTTTTATGATTCCTACATCTTCTACACTGTTGTCTGTGATCCAGCATTATTCATTGGTGCCTTTTACATGTGCTTTTTTAATTCTCATTAAGTTTTCAATTTTAAGATGTTTTGTCGTCTGTTTCGGGCATAAACTTGTGTCTGGGAAAAACTTACCATGTGTTCTTCTTCTTTATTTAGAAGCTTTGCTGCTTGAGATATGAAATTACATTGTGTTGAACTTGGCAAAACTTGATATGTGTATGTAAAAGTCATAGCAAAAGTTTGTACCATGACTGTTGTGGGACTACTAACTGACTTATGTTAAAATCATGCATTTATTTATTTCGCATTTCACTGCATTTTGTTAGTTCTGTTTGTCTGCATGTTTTCAGTATGCATTTGTTTTTAAAAATGAACTATTTTTTAATAAAAGAAGAAAATATACGATCAATAGTTTATGTTGAGTTTTTACACATACATTTTACTACAACATCATATTCATCATATTGGTATAGACTTAAAGCTGCACTCTCATAGATTGAACGTTTTGACATCTTTTTTATTTTTTTGCCTTCGAACGAGCCATTTTTTTTCGAAAATCCATGGTGATCCAAATCCAAAACAGTAATATAAGAGTGGTGACAAAAAATTAGATCACAGATTTTTATTAAAAAATTCATGTTTTATGCATTTAAACCGTTAACCATAAAACATTAATTTTCGAACGGAATTATGAAAATCTAACATCAGACTTTTTGTCAGAAGTCTTATATCATTAGTTTGCAGTTATCTACGCAAAAAAAGCCCTTTCCAAGACGAAAAAAAAAAGTTGTAAAAGTGGTAAATCTGTGAGAGTCCAGCTTTAAAGGCTTCAAATGATCTTTATTTTATGTTGCAAATAAAAAAATAACTTTGTGGTCAACAACTTTGAACAACAATCCGTTGTGTTTACATCTTCGGACACAATTTAATTGTTGTTTGTAAAACAATGCAAAATCAAAAGATCGAGAAGTGTTAATGGGTCTTGTTGAACTAGAGGGTATTTTAAGCCCAAAATACCGATATATCTTGCGTTTTCTGCGATCAGTTCTAATAGTTTCGTGTATGGTTTTTATCTTAATTTTGGTATTTTTTGATGATGTCATAAAAAAATCATCGGCCGTACACTCTCTGAATAGTTAAAGATATATATTCAGGAGCTTAAGTTCATTTAATCGAGTGTAGCTTATTGATGTTAAAAACTTGTTCTTCTTTGGTACTTTTGCGTCAAATTGTCTCATTTTTACCGACAAAAAGCAACAGCATTTTCGTGAAAAAGCGTTTCACGTAAGGAAATGGAGTTAATATAATAATGGTCCACGATAAGCGAGAGGAGAATTTGCTGATAACAATAAATACAGATGGGCTATGATAGGAAAAACTCCCATAAAGGAACACTATCAACAAAATGAAAATTATATGAGATATAGAAAGTTTACTTGCTTTTGTCGTTGAGTGTAGGTTACCGAATATTTCAAAAATCCTTGTTTCCATGAACAAAGGCAAGACTTGTACCAGGATAACTTTGATTATTCTTAAAATTAGTAAATTGTTGATAAACAATATACTATTGTTATCAAACTTGTTTACACGAAGTACAAGGCATGATGTATGAAAAATTGGAACATACACAATTAAATTTCATATCTTGCTTTCCGGTAACACGCCATATGAATGAAAACACACGAGTACCCTAAACTCTTTATACATATACCGATATATAATATATTCCACATCTCAGAACAGTTCAGCTAACAGGTGTAAGTCATACAGTCGTTACGAGTAGAATCCCCAAAGGAACATTCCAATGACCATAAGGAGCAGGGCGTTCGAGTTGACAACCCATTTCCACGTCGGGTGTTCCTCGATTGACGTCAGCAGACGCTGGTGCTCGCGCTTCTCCTCCTCCGATACGGTCTGCTGCGCGTGCGGGGACTCGTACCCACATATTACGTACAAGATACGTCGCCACCGAGGCAGTTCCACTGTGAAAAAAATGACAGACGTACGCACATACACATTCACTCAAATGCATTTTCCCCAAAAAATATCAATATTTAAATTTTCAAATGAAACATTTCATCACGCTTAATTTCCCTTTAAAATAGAGCATGAGCATATTGACTGGTATGAAGAAAAAGTTCATTGAAATAAGTGTTCAAACCTGAATACATATTTGATTGGCAGCCACCTCAGCGGTGTTTTCTTACCCTGTGGATGTTGCTGCTGGTCTTCGAGGTGGTGGGCACGCGCCAGGTCTGCCTTCTGCGAGAACGCCAACTCTTCCGGAAACGGCTCTCGGTCGGCTGTGCTATACCGCGTCCACCACGTCAACCGCAACAACTACATGAAGACAAACCCATCAAAGTGTAACAAAGATGAGGAAAACATCTGCTGATGATCATTTAGTGTTGGACACCCAATACTGGGTGTTTTAGATGACGTAATTAATCGTTAATTGCTTTTGCATACATTATTTTTTCATTCTTTAATAAACAGATCAAAGCAATAAGATATCAGTTATACATCATTTTAAAATATAGCAATATTTAAACCGCAATGTTGTCCATACATGTTTTCCATCGATGGGTTCACTTATAAGTGAAACAATCATCGTTGTGGCCAAGCTGATGAAAAAGAGGATGATTGTGAAATGAAGGAAGTGGATCTGAGAGATGAAAGCCGGCCGTGTGTCCTTCTCCCCACATCCAGGACTGCTGTATCCAAAATCCAGTCCCATCCGAATTATGCCCACTACCATTCCAACCATTAGTCCCCAAAAGGCACCCTGAAATAATACACATATAGATTTTTTTCCAGCTGCTGGGATAATAACAAAGATTGCAAATGACAGTTCAGGCCTTGGGTACCTAAAGATTTATCGTGTAAGCTTCACCTTATAAAAACGACTTTTGATTAATACGAACAAACTGAAATTAAGTATGCCATGGCAGAAAATAAGACAGCAAGCGACCTTCTCGTTGGTCCGCTTCCAGAGAATGGCGAGCAGGTAGAGGGAGAGCACGGGCGGCACGAGGTAGCCGGTCACGGACTGGATGTAGTTGAAGAGCTGGCCACCCTGGGACGCCTGTAGCACCGGGATCCACACCACACTCACACCCACCAGGACCAACACAAACACCCTGGGGTAGAGAATATAATATTAAAAACGGATATGTTTGTCCAGTTGTAATTGCCCACCATCATTTGTAAATACATTCGTTTGGGTTTGTTTCTGTCTTTTTTGCACGTGCATTTTTCCGTTAGTTGGCATGTTGTTTTTTCCAGATCTCTGAAAAAATGATCTTTAAAGCATGAAACAAATAAACAAATATTTAAGGAAAATATTTAACAACGACACCAAATAGTGTTCTTACCTGCCCACGACCAGGAGTTCCCCGTCTGAGGCCCCCGGACGAATGCGGTGCCAAATGTCCATGGTGAAGATTGTAGATGAGGAGTTGAACACGGACGTCAGGGACGACATTAGCGCCGCCATCATCGCCGCCAACATCAGACCCTTCAAACCTGCCGGGGCAATATAAACAATGCATTTTGGCAGCAACGACTACGTGTATGAAGATGGGATGGTGGTAGAGGATGAGTGACACAAGGACGAGTGAGAAGACATGAGCTTCTCAATTTGGGGGCCATCTCTTTCCGCTTCAACCTGGGGAGTGTGGGAAGTTATATGTTTACAAGGACAATGACAATGTTAGTGTGTTAGTGTTGAGTTTTTGGTCAGGATGTATTCATTCATTTTTTAAGAAACGAGTTGTTAGTTAAGATCGTGTTTTATTTTTATAATTCGTTTAACTGTATTAATTCTGGTGTTGAATGGTTGTATTCCAACTTACTAAGCACACGCATTTGTTCGTCTTTGATAACGAAATATAACTGAATTTCAAAGTGTTTAACAGAAATTGCTTATATTTAAAACACAAAAAAGAAACATATTATATGATATAGGGTTGTCACATTTACCGAACTTGCCATATTTGAAAGGGGAATTAAACGTGCGATACGTGTGCACGTTTGCCACAAACAGAGCGAACTTAATGGTTGATTTTGGAAATGTCTTAATTTCATCCACCATGACGTTGGTAGATATGGAGCAGAATGTGGATGTTGTGTCGACTAGGTGAATATTTTGCCCAGGTTTCATGAATATCCTTCCAGGGATTTAGGATATATGGAGCCGACATGAAATCTATTACACCTTGCCAGCATGACATTCAATGTTTGAATGTCCAAATTGTGCCAGCTAATATCATTCCAGAACGAAATTCTTCTTTTTTTTTTAAATTAACAGTGCCAATGTCGTGCGAACATGACATTCAAATTTTGAATATCCACAATCCATTGTCGTGCCAACAGATATTCATTTTTGAATGTTCACTGTCGTACCAGGTTTACGAATGTCCAATGGCATGCCAGCACCACAATTATTTTTTTGAACCTCCAAAGTCCAGTGTCGTACCAGAACGCAAATCATTTTTGAAAGTCCAATGTCCAATTTAGTGCCAGCACGACATTCCTTTTTTGAAATGTCATATGTTTCATTAACTTCATACAACCAGAAAGAGTCCTGCTGTTAACGTCCTACTGGCTATGCTTGATGCATGGACGACAGGAAGTGGTAAGAAGATGGTGCATCTCATAAGAGGTCTTTGCGTCGGTTATAGTTTGTAGATACTACAGTCATTAAGTGTAACGATAGTGTATCAAAATCGCAATAACGTAAATTTACGATAATGGCAGATCGTAAAATCTACCTGAAACGCACCCCAGTACGCCACATCCACGACATCGTAAATAAAATCTATTGACCTAATTTCCAAACGAAACATCGCTCAACAAACCATCTGTTCGTTTACCTGGTCGCATCGATGTTTGTCTGGGTTCTCGTAACGATTGTAAGGACATTGTCGTGCGAAGGTTGTTCCTGCATGTTGTAAACCAATGCTCGAATATCACCACGTGACTCTCATATTAAACGCTTAAGTGGACCACTTATATACGAGCTTCGGTTCCGCATGTTCTTGCAACAAAAAAGGTCCATTTGTTTTCCAGTTCTTGTGGCTAAAGAGGTAACTATGCGTATTGAAATATATACTATTATATAAATTAGTTACTGCGCGTCTTCCGTTATAGTGCCAATGAGTGGAATATGGATGTAAACAGTGAGAACGGTTTCTTATTTTTCATTTTTAGAGGTTTATACGAGTAAATTTGAAAAATTGGAGAATGTAGTTCCACATAGGAATGGCCATGAGTTGTTCTAAATGTAAAAGTTCTGAATAAAATATAATATCTGAATGTGTGTGAAGTTGGCTCAGCCATCGGCAATCGACAATCGACATTCGATATTATATAGCAAATCTTCAATGTCGAGCTGCAATGTCGAGCTGGACAGAATTCTAGCTCGACATTCGATATTATATAGCAAATTTTCAATGTCGAGCTGCAATGTCGAGCTGGACGGAATTCTACTAGCTCGCCATTTGATATTATATAGGAAATATTCAATGTCGCGATGAATTGTCGAGCTGGACTGAATTCTAGCTCGACATTCGATATAATATAGCAAATCTTCAATGTCAAGCTGCAATGTCAAGCTGGACGGAATTCTAGCTCGACATTTGATATTATATAGCAGATTTCAATGTCGACCTGGAATTTCGAGCTAGAATTCCGTCCAGCTAAACATTGCAGCTCGACATTGAATATTTCCTATATAATATCGAATGTCGAGCTAGAATTTCGTCCAGCTCGACATTGCAGCTCGATATTGAAGATTTGCTATATAATATCGAATGTCGATTGTCGATTGCCGATGGCTGAGCCAACTTCACACACATAATATATATCTGATCGTCTAGAACTTCCATAACTTGCTAGGCGTTAGTGTTGACAACGTTAAAATCTGGATTTTCGTGAGAATTGTTCTCGTACCTTAGGTTTAAGTATTTTCTTTACATGTGTGTGACTTCATTATTGACAAAAGGTTGCCGCGTTAAAAAATTTAGAACTTTATTTGTTATACTTACTGCACTATGCTCGATTTTCTGAACGTTGTGGTGCCAATGAATAGGTTGTGGTGCTCATGAATAGTAATTTAGTAGGAAACGAATTGTGAAAAAACTGAGGCAATTTCATAACATGAATTTTAACGATTAACTGAATTAATATCATCTTCGGTCTTTTTAAAGTATGACCTACTACCACACAGCTTCGCGGACTTTAAGGTTCATTTGGTGTCTAATAAATTAATACTTGATTGCAAATGGTCGTCGTAATTCTAATTCTGTATTTCCAGGTATTATTAGGCAAAAATCTAATGATTGTGTTTACATATTTTCAGATAGGTGTCTTTAAAGGGAAAGGAAGCGGGACTATTCATGTCGAGAAAAAAAATACTCCGTAGCTCCAAATTTGCAAGAAAAAGTATTTTACAGTCATCCATCTAAATAAACAAGCACTCCTTTGCCATCTCAGAAAAAAAGATTCTCCTCTGTAGTTAATAAAGTATTTTCATTGGTATGACGGAAGGGTATCGAAACCAGAAGCATAACAAAGGTCAAAAAGCACCGGTCAGGAGCTTCCCCGGAGGCAGTGTTATCGATTAATGACTTTACAACTTTTTTATATGACCAAACTGATCGCGGACTATTTGTGCTTACATTTTCTATCTGAAATTGGATTATTATTTAAATGCCAATTTTTGGTTACAATTTTACTTTCTGTACCAAAAAAACATTAATCAAGCTTAAAAATGGCTCGACTTCCACATAATAGAATTATAAGATTATTTGTAAATGAACATTACAGGTATGTGAACTTAAAGGAATTATCGACATCAATAGTAACTGACTAACTGTTATGCTTAGTTATGATGCCCACATACACTGTCACAAACGTTCACCTTGATTGAGTGCACAAGAAATATTCCAACTATATTTTAATACTAAACCGGCATAATTTAAATCACGACCAAACATGACCGAGACATTCGACCAACAACCATTGTTACCATGTTGCATCCTGGTTAAATAATAAATATTTAATGATTATTGTATATATATGTATGTATTTAAGTTATTATTCAAATAAATTTTACACTGGCAAAACTCCTGTAGTATTAGGTGATTCATTTGACAATTGAACTTTGAACCACAACATTCAACATGATGGGATAATACCATGCAGGAAAACCGTGAAAAAACTTCTGCAGTTTAAAGTAAAATGGGGAATAACTCTCGTGTTACATGGGTGGTCAATATCGCGAGTCATCGTGTCATAGTAGCGCTGAATGAAGAGAGTAACAACTGTTCTTCATAAACAATATTAAAGTAGTTACTTTCATGATTCAAAGAAAATACGTAAGTAACCAACAACATAAAAAACAAATATAACACGCAGCCATGCATGGTGTCAATGATGCCATGCGACCTACCTTTAGGCATGAGCTCCACGACCAGTTTTGGGTAGGCGATGTTGGTACATCCGGCCGGATTGTCGCACACCGCGTTGCACACATCCGGGTCCACGCACGCTACCTGGTCTGTAAACACATGGACAGGGGATTAATTGATGATCAGAATATGCGTTACTTTGGTATTTATTCTTCACATCAAAAATCGGCACATATAAAAGTTTTTAAGTCTTTGTGAAGTAAGAAAATATTTTAATGTATGATATCTCTTTGTATCTAGTAGTATTTCTAAATATGGTAATTATTGCTGACTTTCAATTGCTAAGAAGTCTATATTTAGCATCCATCAGTCATAGCAATCTCAATGCTCCATATGCCGGGGCATGTTTTACCTGTGAAGAGGACTCTGCTTATCATGCCCGGGAACACGGTGGTGAACAGGGGCAGTATCTTCAGGTACGCCGCCAGAATCGAGCCGCCCTTCACATGGTGCATGTTCTTAGCCGCCAGCGATCGCTGTACCAACACCTGAGTAAACAGAAACAAAAAGATATAACAAACGAGGCTAACACAGTATTTCAACCAAGTAACTGAAGGAGGTTTTGCCACGAAGCAGTTAAAAGTAAACTGGTATGTCGCCAACGCATGCAGACAACGTTGTAATGTATTTAGACGTCAACAACGTAACTGAATACTCATACGTGCAGCCGTTACTTATCAACAATATAAATAATAAAATATAGAAGAAAACCCCTTCGCTGACCTGGTCCGAGCAGAAGTACCATGTAGAGAGAATGGTTATGCCGAATATATTGCCTGGCCAGGGAAGGTCGGCCGCGGAGGCGTCCCGCAGCAGGTGGAACGCATTATCCGCTGGGACGCCGCAATCCGACCCGTTCACCAGGGGGGTCGGGATAGACAAGGGGTACTCCTTGTACAGCCGATTCATTCCGCCAACCTTTGCGAAACCTGCGGGGGATACAAAATGTTGCCGAATGCTACTGTCTAAGCACGCCATTTTTACGTTAAAGGCGCTTCAATCCAAAGTTAAAACACAGTTTTACATCGTCTGTTGAAAAGAATTGTAGTGTTCACTATGCGACTTACTGATGGCCATGAGGATAATGGCGCCGACACACATGATGACAGTCTGCAATGTGTCCGTGTAGATCACGGCCTTCAACCCGCCTAAAAGAGTTAGTGATGCAGTGCCGTGGCAATATTGCGTCAATACGTAAAGTTGTGACATTGGATAAAAGATATTTCGAAATGGTTATTTTAAGTTTAAATGACCGTAGATTTATTTTGCACTTTTCTTGCAGATAAATATTTCTTCCAAACAGGATCTCGATATGCTAATCGGATTCAGAACCGTACCAGCAATTAAATGATGGACAGAGTGTATTACACTGACAAATGGATAAGTAACGACCTGCTTTTGTAGTCAGAACTTTGATAGTAACAAGAAAAAAACAGCCCAGTTTGGGTAAAAACTTCATGCAAAGCCTCATTCTCCGTATATCTCACCTGAGACTGTGTAAATGGCGGTGATTGCGAGAAGCGCTATAATACCAACGTACATGTTCCAACCAACAGACTGCTGGATGAAGATTCCGCCCGCATAGATGTCCGCCTGCAAATATAGGTCATACGCGACATGTTTATAAGTGACGTCGGTTAATGGCGAAGATCCAACGTGCGGGAGATGACTTTAGCTTTGTGTGTGGACGCTGACATAAACCAGTACCGTTGTCCACAGCAAAACGGTGTATAAAGAGGGTGTTATGAACGAAGACCGGAGGTCATAGCTTGCGTCTTTTCTAAAGTAAGTAATGCTTATACCTGGTATATATGTGCTCTAGAACATCGACCGTTAAGTATATAAAGACTATTTGAGTCATTCGAATGACCAGAACACATTTAATAGATGCGAATAAAAATGCTGACCGAGATTTTCGTGAATACGTAGATGAGGAGGGAGAGTACGGACATGTACACCTGGAGACGCTGGCCGCCAAACCGCTTCTTTAGGTACTCTGGTAGCGTGTATACCTACAAGAGAAAGAGAGAGTGATAGCATTGCAGGTTAGACTTGAAGAACTATCACTATCTGCGCACTAGTAATTGTTTTGTTTTGTTTTTAACTTCGACGTCAAGAATTTCAAAAGTGGACTTACCCCACTAGCAATGTACACGGGCACAAACAGCCATGCGAGAAGCAGCAGACAAAACAGGCCCTGAAAAACGACACACAAGTCTTAACACATGAGACCCTTGACCGTGTTGTTAAACCCTTGGCTGGACGTGTCTCCGAAATGCGGCCACTTCATGCGGATATTAGATGCCTTTTAAATCTCTAGAAATGCTGCTAGTGAATCACGACTCGACGATGAAATTCAATATTTTCCCACCAAGCAGCCAGGAATGAATGATTTCTAGAAATGTATGAATTGTTTGTAAACATATTTTTTGACATAAATGCGGACTATAATGAAGAACGCAAAACTGTTAAAGTAATATTCAAATTCATTCAGGTATAATGGTATGCGGTGCATAAACATTATTATAATGAACCAATGCAAACGACCAGACATTTTGTCATTTCAAATGCAGACCGTTTGCTTTTCATCTTCATTTCAAGTGAATGTGAATATCATACACATCTTACATTAAGTTCGTAGCTGGCGACGGCGATACCGGAAGCCGCTCCTGTGCCGGCAAGACCGACAAAACTTCCGCTTCCGATGTTACTAGAGAATAGAGAAGCCCCGATCTGAATAGAAAAATTCTTGATTACAGTTATACCGGGACACATTTAGTTATAATTTGCATCATTTTCCATGAAGGACATTGAGTAGTTTAACTACTTAAACATAAAAAACGCGACACTTGATTATTTTTGCCCTTTCACAATCATAATTTGAGCGTCTGCTTGCTAAAGTGGATTAGATTAATTCATTTTGTTGTTTTCCAGGAGGACTGACAAGCGTATTGATATATTTATGTAAGAGTAACAGGTCCGGCAAACGTACTGCAAACCAAAGCATGTCCCTTCCCGCGAGGAAGTATCCCTTCACACTGGAACGCTGGGTCCGCCATGTTGCCTACAAGAAAAAGTCATATTTAGTATAACATTGTATATTAGTTTAATAGGTTAATCTAAACTATTGGTGCCAACCGTTAAATTATACACAGAGCTATCACTTAGGTATGCTTCCGTTCAATCTCGTTTGCATTTAATACCGATGTGCGATCCGACTAGCAATATATTCATATATACGTATACTTGTTAGCCTCTTCATCGGTGGTAACAGTGTACGATTAGACTTCTTCTTTATCTCCCTACGTATAAAAGGTTTCTTGTTTGTTAAGTAAAAACTAGCCTTGGACGATAAAACTGTATCAAATAAGTGTATGGTAAACAATTTGATGATATTGTAAATAAGGCTTCAACCATGGAATTTGGTACAGATATAGATAAAAGGAAACCACACAAGTAATATACGTTTTAAGTATCAATCCTAGAAACTAGAGCATGCCATTTATTTAAAACTACTTTTAAAAGAAAAGGACTTGGATAGCAAAGCGTGTATATTAAGGACACACAAATTTTTACATAATACTACATCCTATGGTCACAACGCCATTCTACAAGTATTACTTACCCACAATCCCACAGCGAGGCAGAACGCGAGGTAAATGACGATGATGATGACGTCAGCTGTTCCAACACCGGTGTTCTTGAACGCGCTCGTCACGTTCGTCAAGTCCGCCGCCATGTTGAGATTACCTGCTACTCCTTATGGTCGGCGTGCACTTTACATAAACTAACAGCTTTTAGTCGCATTTTGGTTCAATTTCAAGGAATTTCACTTTTGTTAACCATACAATTTGGTATTATTCAATAGCAGTTTTCGCACGTGGAAAAACGAGTATGTATTATTTCTGACCAAGCTTGAATTTCTTGTAACAACAGAGTACCAGTTATTAAATGCAAATAACAGCTAATGTATGCTTATGTGTCTATGATGCAAATGGTATAACGATCACTAACCTATTATAGAGTTACAGTATGATAGAGTGCATTTCTTTAAGCAACTATAAATATACTCACGTGGATTTTGCGTTTAAACAATCCAAACGTTCAAGTCAACCTGCATGTCCATGTGTAATCCTTGGACGGTGATCGGTAGCTCAACTCACAAATGCAAATTTATTCACTGTTTGAATATTAACTTTGGCCGTTTTGCTGATGACTGATTATTTACAAAACTTTATTTACCAGTAATTGAATCGCTTGTCTTTCACTTCAGCCTTATCTGCAGCTCCATTCAGCTGTATACGACACCGTCAGTTTCAATATTTGATTACGAATATGTTTTTCAAATCACTGTATATACGTCCACAATTTCTTATATACACGTTCATGCCAATTTTTGAACCTTAATCATAGAAGTTAAAATTATTGTAATCCGTCATATATGTCATTGGTTTATTTTGGCTGTAATACTTATATCAGATAACCGAATTTTGGATAGAGGTTAAATTAAAAAATAAAATAAGTTCAATGATTGCAACGACCATTTCCGGATCAAGCTTTATCAGTAGAACTCGATTAAGCTCATACCAATTTACGTTTAATGCAGGCTCACGCGGACGGTCAACCAAGAAATTGAAACGTTCAAATATTTGAGACAATCTTAATTACATTCATTAAAATTGACTCCTCCACACCGCCATCAATTGATGTTAAAAATTCAGGCTCAGGCAGACGGCCAACCAGGAAACGTATATTTAACGTTAAAGATAATCTCAATTGCATTTATTAAGATTGACTACACCACCATTGATGTTTTTCATTAAATTAACACTTGTATGTCCATAAAGAATTTCTTGCGGTGCCATGAAATTATGATAAATGTCAGTGCGGTTCCATTTTCAAACAAGTCATTCACAGACAAGAAGTTGAGTAGTTAAACTAAACTGGCGAGGAACAATCGGTTTCTCAAAAGCAATATTGTCCTTTGTGGCGCATCCCTACAACTGATCCTGACAGGCTACTTTTTGCATTGATATGATTTGTTGGGACTCCGGCTCGCCTCGCTCCAGGGATGAATAGTATTTAAGAAATGTTTTGTTTTTTTGAAGTAAAATTTTCGTGAAACTTCTTTCAATTTAATGTTGTTGTTGTTGTTGTTTTTGCATCTCATTATAGAAGATTTATTGATTTCAAGTATAGAAACATACTTTTATTTTTCATAAAAAGATTCAAATGAAAATAAATGACTGTATTGTTTTAAGAATTTGAAAGGAAGCGTAAAGCTTATTAAAATCATCATTTTTGGCATAAAACATTTCTGTTTATTACCTGGTATAAAGAAAAACTACGTATCATCAATATTTATTAAAGAAGATTTTATCCTTTGAATGATTTCTATATTTCAAAACTAATATACTTTCCTTAGAAACTCCACTTGACGATTATCTTTCATTTCGTTTCTTAGCCATTTTTCGCATCAAATTCCTTTTAAGATAATCTTATATTTTATTGAATTAAAAACTTATTAACTTCTGATCTGCTTATATCTAAATTTGCCATAGTTTAGCCAAGGTCTCGACTGTGACACACCCTATTGGTGGGTATAGGAAAAATGTGCAAGCCCATTTCCAGAAAGTACCAGAAATGAAAATACATTGACTTTGCAAGTGAGATATCGTCGCCTTAGTGCAATAACTCAATAACTGCATATAGAAATAGAAGCAGGTATTGTGTTCTTGCACTAAGGTGACGAATGATGTTTCTGCATCGAACGTATCTGGTAAATTTAAAGATAACTCAAAAAGATGACGAGCCAAACCCGAACAATCGTTATTTTACTATTTCATGCAGCTAACATTAAACAAAGAGGCGATGTTTGTACGAGACGATACATTCATTCTTTATCTATAGACTGATCACTCGACTGTATCAGCCTCGAGTACTGTTTTTAAAAATTCCTTATAAAACAGATACGAATAGGGTCTCACAACTAATAAACAGAACGTTAAAGAACAGAACTATATTTGACGTGTACCAACCTAGTACATAGTCACAGCATTAACATGAGTTCTAAACGCCTCATACTACAGAACAGATGTAGATTCATTGTATTTAATTACTAATTAAAAATACATTAATTGTCTCCAGTAATTGCACATAGATAGAAACTATGAGGATGAGCTGTCATGGACTAATTACCATTATTAAGTAGTTGGATTTACAAATACTGGCTTGGATAACACAATGATACTTGTATTTATTCTGGTGTCATTCAAGTCATGTTAGAAGCAAAAGCCAGTGTGGCGACGGTAAACTTTGCCTACTGTCTTTTTACGTGGAGCATTTTATGGGAAACGATGCATGGGTACACACACGAACATTACAAGTTGCCTTATACTTTATACGTTTTCACCAATAGCGACTATTCCTTCGAAGACAAAGCCTTTGTCATAGCATGTGGAGCCCCATCCGGAAGAAGTTTACGGGTCTACTCTCGGGGTTGTACATGCCAATCATGGAGCCCGCCATTATAAAGAGTCCATTGACTGTTACGGGTCATATATTATGTGATTTCCGATAATGACAAATATTGACTTGACTTCACTTGTTCTTGCCGGACGTTTTAGGTTCGTCGAATAAAATCGGCTGAGTGTGGCAGTATCAAATATTGTGCACATAGAGTCAAGCAGACCAGAGCAGCCAGTGCCGTCTGGACAGAGAACTGGATATCAGCGGTCAAAATCAGCTATACACGTGATAACAAACCCAATTTCGGCTCAATGTGTACGTTGACAATTAAGCAAGTTGATGGACTCAATAATATAGTTTTGATTTATAAATTACTAATACGATATATATGATATAACAAACCAATATAAGGCAATCACTGTCCTGCCTTTATTTTTCTGGACACGGTGCATATCCATACCGGTACCCTCTTTGCGAAATCTACTGAAACGGTACCCTCTTTGCATATGCCCCGGTCAGTCTCTGCTGAAAACAAATCGGCGATGGACAACAAGCCATTAAATGTTCATTCAACTGATGGAAGGAGGTATGTCATGTGCAAAAGAAGTATACCATGGAACACTAGAATGTTAAAGCTATTTCTATTTTAGTAATGTGCCCATTTTTCAATTACTGCAACTCCACAATAAGCTACACAATATTGATATGTTATGCCTCGTCCAACGCCTCTGCATGTTCTGCGGGCTCAAATGAACCACTGGTTTGATTATGTACACCCCATACATATTACATGCATTTCAAAGGCCATGACAAAAATGTATGTGTTAATAAATTGCATTTGTGACAAGTAATGTTAAGAGTAATATTCCAAGGTAGTATATACTTTAAATTACCGCCTCGATATCTCATTCAAGGTTTGACAGGTCCCGGGTTCTATCCCCGTCCGCGTCATACCAGAAAATGTTAAAAATTGGTACCAGAAGCTGCTTTAAAATACCACCAGACGTTAGTTCTGGGATTTTGGGATTGCTCAGTACTGGTGCATTAATACAATTGACAGATGATTATGCACCTTAACCACTGCATGGTTAAGAAAGTTATTTGATGCATTCAAGTTTAATTTAGCACAAAAAAAAATGTTCTTTGTAACATTTGCAAGCGTTTTAAATGAAAATCATATTAAACCCATCAAACAGCCAAGGGACCAATCAAAATCGAATAGCATCAGCCATGTGAGTGGGATTGTAGTGCATCTGTATCTTGGAGAGAAACTACAAAAAAAACTATTTACATGTAAATAAGTCTCTCTAGAGTAGCAATACGCCCATTTCACTAACCGTAACCTGAATACACGTGTTTATATTTACCAGTGCCCCAAGCAATAAAAGCATCGTCAGTTCGTGTAAATAACTGCACGGTATGTCGCTAAATGATTTTGAGCAATTTATTACACGTGACCAACATCGTTGCAGTCTAACAAAAACAAGTTACCTCCACATTTGGTCCTCCTGGACATTTCAAAACATGCTTAAGCATGATCGAGCTTTGTTGGCCAGCGAAACAAAGTTTCTCTTTCCCTACCTCATACAATATTTACCAAGATAGACCATCACGGGATACATACTATGTACAAACTGTCCATAAACAGTAAAACCGAGATCGTTCGAAAAGGCGGTCGTTCGAGAACTGGCGATCGATCGAGGTCCTAACTTAGTCCCGATAAATTTTCCTTCTATTTTCATATAAAATATAATGACGATGGATCGAAACATAAATAAGTCGAGAACTCGAGAACCAATGGGTCGTTCGAAACATCGGATCACTCGTAGTTTTAGCACGGGCCCCGGCGTCCTCGAGCGATAGCAGTTTTACTATATGCATTTCACAAACTCTGATCCCTGGTAATATTCTCCTGTTAAGAGGGACATTAAACGGGGTCCCGTGTGACATTGCTATACACTGGTAAACTGCATGGTCCGGTGTAAAGACGATGATCGATTTATTAACAATGTAATAAACAGAAAGCTTGGCTTTCGTGCATGAAACACAGAGTTGTAACCCCCATTTAGCGTCGCTCGAACAACGCGATGTTTTCATAGGTTATTTAACTGAGCGTTGATTGATTGAAAACCAAGCACTTTGATAGATCGCAATCAGCATTCTGATAAGTCAAAACTAATCTTATATAAATAACTATAATAATATCAAAGACGATTCTAGCTTGCGATATTCATCATGTACACTGCTGTAGTAAATTTCGACACATTTGCATTTCCTTATATTAAGTAAACTTAAGCCTATAAAAAGAAACTGTTTTGCTCATTTATCGTTTTTTCGGCCGCATTTGACTCTCTCTGATTAACAGCGTGGCATCAGCTAACTCTATTTAGTCATTCTAAAATGCCGCCCAGGCTTCTTTATTAATGATGTTTAGCCTGGTCTCCTATGTTCCCAAGTTTTTGAAGAGTCTGTCGGGCAGAACATCTTTCTCCGATTTCTATTTTCTATTTACCTTAATGATTTAGACGAATTCTAGGGCTTTGGAAACTTGGATCAGTTGGAGCAACTTCATTGCTTATTGGTTTTTAAGGAATTTTAAGTTACTGGTGCTAACTCGTTTCATCCCATGACTCGAAGTTTCTTGACCTAGAAATACATGTTAAATAGTTATAAATCAGTTTGGGTCAATTACATCAAGTCAATACTTGATTGAACGGTTTATTCATACGTTTGGCTTAACCAAACACGAATACGTGCAAAACGTGTTAGTAAACTTATGAAATCTTGAAGACAAATTTCAGCATACTTGTTTTGAACAATTGAATATTTCGTCTAAGCGTAGCATGTATTCTCTGTTTAAGTCTGATGTAAATTTAAATATTACCTTAATATCTTACTAAAATCTTTACGTTTTACATTTTTGCATTTCCTCACTAGCAACCATAACTTTCCTGTCGAAGTTGGTTAATGGAGACAAAATGCTGAACCACACATGTCAATAGAAAGTGTATGTTTTGTAATCCAAACGATATTAGTGATGAACTGCACTATATACTTTAATGTATGTCAACTTTTAATCCTATCAGGAAAATACATGGATTGTCGTTATTACAAGACCTAATGTTCTGATCTTAGGTGAAGTTTAAATTGTAAGAACCCGGATACCTTAGGAAAAACAGATTTTTTTATTTAAATCTTAGTTAATCACTTTAAACGAATCTGACCATGTGTTAAATATTTGTGTTTTCTTTATCTCATTACTGTATCGACTATACTGTACCTTAATTAATTCAAAAAGTGATTTAGTTTTTAAAACAATAAAACTATTTGAACTAACCACATTCCCCTAACTAACTAATTACAATTGTTTTGTATACAGATAAATCCCAAAACTGTTGTGAAGCCGCCATTAACCCAACTCTGTATACCGTGTTCACATATAGTTATATTGAGTTTTCACATGTTTTTACTAAAACGTAAACTGTGATATAATACCAGCTATTAACTATAAAATAGCTGTTGTTATCGAGAAAAATCAACCCGTTTCATCACCTTTATGTTTACATTAGCAATACACATCTAATCATTCAACAGATCCGCTTGAGGGCGCCTTACAGTATTACGTAATCAAAGATTCCCGCGCCCGCCATTTCGTTAAAGCATTTCATTGGTTAAAACTTAAAAAGAGATTCAGCGCATGCGCTAAATCGAGCGCGCAACCCCACCGATTCACTTTCGTTCAGGCAGTCGAACCGAAAGGTCAGTTTTTAAGAGCTAGGTTTGCTATTTAAGAAAAAATCCCTCCCACCCACCCAATTGCCGTGCCTTTTGCTTCTTAGCTCTTGATTAGTTTAAAGTTATGTTCATAAATAGCGGCATGTGTGCATTTGTCTGCGCCCATTTTGCATATCTGTTTTCAGCAGAGCTAAAACATCCATGGTCGTATAAAGCCACCACGACGAATTTGAAAAGTCGCTGACCACTACGCAAACACAGGTGCATATTCTTCACGCGTGGGACCTAAACTCTCATCGGATGGACAACTCGTGAATTTACCAGCGGCGTGGCTCCTATTATAATCGTGATATTTTGTGTTTGTCATGTATATAATGCTTTATGAGTTGTGATTAGCGTTCGGCAGCACTTAAATTATGATATTTATTAAGCTATTGGAATTATATAAATACAGACAGTATACTTAAAGTTAAAATGCTAATTTGTGAGTTCCGGCCATAGTACACCTTGACGGAATTCACGTTCAAATACTTAAGTTTATTTCATAATCAAACTCGTAAAGCCCAGTGGGGGCTATTCAAAACTGCTGCTTTGCCCTTTGGGGTGGTCGCCAGTAATACGCCAAGTTGGCAGGTGACCAGATTGCTTCGTTCGCTGTTCATGCTTGTGAATTCGTGCTTGTGTAAATAACATGGAGCCTCGCCATTAAATCCAAACTTTAAATGTAAATAAAACAAAATAAAATTTTGACAAGTTATTTGCTCTGTTGTTTCATATAGCAAAAACGTATGGTTATGGTTGAACTTAGAGTAAGAGAAGCTAAGCGCTTCAATCGTTCTTGTAAGTTGAGGATTTATCGATAATAAAATAATATTGAGATGAGTTGAGTTGAGTTGAATAAATAGTCAAAAGCAATAGGAACATAACACAGAACGGACGTGGTGTTCTCTATAAGAGAGCGCCAAGGGCGGCTATTTCGTCAACGACAAAATCCATGTCAGAAAATGTAGTGTCTTTGTTCGTGCACACCATCCGGAAGAAGTTCACTCGGCTACCCTCGGGGTTGTACGTGATCATCATGGACCCCGCCTTCACCATGAGTTTCTTAATTGTGGCCGTGACTTTGCCTAGCGACTGCCACCATTCGGGAGTCTCCGGTATGTCACGCATGCTCGGTGGAATGTACCAGAAGCAAACGTTCGTGCACATGGGCTCCATAATGAGACGAAAGCCATCTGTCTGTTTAAGCTTTGTCGCTAGGTGCCTAAAAATAAATTGTATATTTAAATTATAGCGCCTAATATTAAATCAAGAAGAGGACAAAAACTCCGGTATGACTGAACTCATTGTTTCGTTAACGGATAGTTTCCCTTTGAATGCGGAAATGAGCTCTCACCTCGATAGCGCAAACATGTGGTCGACGTTTTTCTCCATTCCGACCTCTCCGACAGCCTTCCACGTGAGCCAGAGTTTAAAGACGTCGTTCTTCCGGCCACACTGCAGCGACATGTCCCCGGTGTCATAGCTGACGTCATAATGTTTATCTGACTGGAAGAGGTACTTGGCGCTGGCAGAGTGACAGGACATCAGGAGGCCCTTATGTTTGGTGAGAAACACGGAGCATTGCTGACCTACACCCATCTGTTTGTGTGCGTTCCACGTCAATGAGTCCGCTCTGAAACAGCGCCATCAGCAATGAATAATGTGCAATCAAGGCAAACCACCAGGTGACGTTTTAATTAGGATCTTATTTGATGTATGTTATAAATGATCTCAATATTTCGCTATTTTGCTACATATTTTTGTTAATTTAATTTTAGTTAGCATCAAAAAAGGGCAACAAGTATCAGAGGTTTGATAGTGATTAATCTAACCTCTAATTAAATCGCTGCAAAATCAAATACCGTTAATTTGGTAAAGTATTTTTAAAGCACTCTGTATTGATACGATTTGAGTTAATATCCAGCGATTTACCATTAACACGCGATGCATTCAGATACTTAAGTACATAAAGGACAGTATATCAATGATTTAAAATTTGAAAATATATAGTATTATATAAATAGAAAACGGCGAACATCTCTGATTGGTTGAATTTTTCGCTGTTTGCTGTCAGAATCGGGACGATTGAACTAGCGTGTTGTACGCTTAATATCATCGCCCTTGTGTACTAGTGTAATAATTAATGAGGCAGTTTCATTGTTACTGTAAGGTAATAGAATGGTAATAGATGCTTTCCAGTACACAAATATTCTGGCCATAGCCGGGTCTGCCTTTTCAGCACAAAAATAATTGACAGCAGTCAATACCACTCGACCATGAAGGCTACTAACACGATTTCATGGATTTGATCATTGGAATTTAAGAATATAAAATGATATAGAATATATATCTTCTCTATATATAACATATATAATATAACAATATAATAATACTAGCATGTGTAAAATAAAGAATATTAAATTGATACATGAGAATTCATTGGGTGAAGAGTTGTTTTCCCTACTTCATGCATAAACATTAAAACGAGTCAAATGTTCCATGGTATGTAAGAAGTATAACACAATTAAGAAGCATTGACTTTTAAATAGTTTCGTTTTATTATAACTTAAAAATAAAAAGTGGACAACACACTTCTCAATTCCTTCCATTAAGTGTCGGTGCGTTTTAGAGAGCAGAACGCTGCCGCCCCAGGCGCCGTCTACGTGCAACCAGATGCCGTACTTCTTACAGACCACGGAAATGTCGGCTATCGGGTCGTAGGCGCCGTACACAGTGGTTCCTGCCGTCGCAACCACCATAAATGGCTCCAAGCCCTGGTAAATAAGAGGAGGTCACAATATGCCTATGCTATTGTGCTTGTACATAAACAACGACTATTAGAGCAATAACATTTACATAAGTGAACAATTGAGGATAATGTTTTATTAAGATCAAATCAGTATAGGACAGATAAAGATCAAGACTGATACCTCAAGAACGGACTTTTCTATTTCCATTTCCAGTTTGCTCACAAGCATACGGCCTTTGTTGTCGCTGCCGACGGAAATGACATTGTCGGAGCCAATACCGAGGGCCGCCGCCGCCTTCTGGACAGAGTAGTGGCACTGTGGGAGAAAAACAACACAGGTCAATAGTAAGTCACAGTTGAGTTGGGCCAATGTACACATTTAATCGGTGAATTTAAAAGTATGGACTTAATAGATTAAATTGGTTTGCTCTTTTGTTGGTTGAAATACAAAAGCGAAGACAAGTATATCACTACTTTTGGTAACTGTCTCCTTTTATTTACCTGGTCACTTGCGAAAATGCAGATGGGTTTCTTGACGCTGAAAACGCCCTTGGTTTTGATCTGAGGTAACTTGTGGTGTCTTGCGATGTTTACAGCGTACATATTTGAGATGGAGCCACCGGGAGCGAAGATGGCGTCCCCACCCCGAAACCCAGCAAGTCCCAACATCTTGGTGTATATTTCCCGCTCCATTATCGTGAACACGGGAGCCACCTCGTACGTGTACCTGCAGAGCAAACCCCGACATTAGTAACTGATTAGCACTTGGTCCTACAGTGCAAAATAATTTCGGAAATAGCAGTGGAGCTCTGATGGGGTACTGTTTAAGATACCTAAGATAAGTCCCGTTATGACCAAATATATTTATATCTGTTTAAATGATGTGAATTTGCAATGAATTAGTTCAATGTTTTTTGCTGGATGGAATCCAATGATTTCTGAACCATAATTAAGAATGACCCAATGAGACTGTCAAAAAGATTAGTTTTTTTCTTTGATGTTAATGTCTTAGACTAGTTGATTATAAATGATAAATAAATTATGCAAGGCTTATGCGTTATGGTGCAAATTCCTACTATATTATGATTAATATTTGATAAAATATCGTTAACGAAGAATAAAAACATCAAACTTGAACTGGTGTCTCCCTGTTTCACGCCGATATTTCATGTAAAGAATGGAGATAGGTTTGTTTTATATCGTACACATGCCTTAACGGCACAATACATCGCCTTGATGGCCTTTACAAAACAGGTGCTTATATTTTCAGTTATTAACTTATAGAATAGATGTGATCTTGTGATTTTATCAAAACACTTCTCATAGTCAACAAAACAACAATACAGTTTCATATTTGAGGAAAGTTTTTTTGCTATAATTGAATGTAAAATATACACACAATCAATCGTAGACTTTCCTTTTTGAAATCCAAATTGATTTTCGATAATTTATACATAATTATATATAATTTATATATAATTTTTAACTACTCCACATTGTTAGTCTATTAAGTAATATTTGAGAATATATTTTCGAAAGAATATTAATGAGAGTTATTCCTCTATAATTCTTTGGTTCGTCTACATTTCCCCCCTTAAAAACAGGTACTATTATACCATCCCCAAAGGATCTGGGGTATTCTCCTGTAGAAAAGATGCGATTGAATAGTTTCGATAGAAATGGTGATATATCTGTAAATATAGTTTTATAAATTTCCACGACTATTCCATCCAAACCGCTACTTTTATTATTGTTTTGGAAAAAAAACAGCTACTTTAATTTCTGCCAATGTTATTTCTTTGTCAAGATACTCATCGCTAATGTTTGTTCTTAATTATTGGTTTTCATTATAGTCTGAAGTACTATATAATGTTTTGAAATGGTCATATAAGTCTGACGCATTTAAATTCTCAGATTTGAGTTGACTTTTTTTTATATTGGCTTTTAATTTTATTCCAAAATTCCTTGGGTTTTGATTTTCTCAGGTTTGCCAAAATTTCTTTTTCTTTTATATTAAATTTAGTCTTATGTTTTCTTTTCAACCTATTGTAGCAAGACTTTGCTTCAATGTATTCATGTCGTAAGTTGGCACATGTTTTATTACGAACAAATTTATTTCTAGCCTTTTTAAAATGAGCTCTAGCATTAAAACATTCTGCATTAAAGCACGGCTTTTTGTTTGGGTGTAATTTTCTTGTAGTTATATTATTTTGTTTTTTTTGGCAGACATACACGATGACGAATCTTGAATTATCTGTATGAACGAATTCGTTATACCGTCAATATTTATATTAGTGTTTAATTGTTCTACTAGTAAAGACAATTGATCACTTTTTAGTAACAAATTTCTTTTAAGTTTCTCATTTTTTGATGGATTCCATTTGATTTTATTATCATTATTAGTAATAATATTATCATTGGTATTATTTTTCTCAACCCGCTTATTAAAAGAGAAAACGATCCCTGAATGTTCGGAAAATTCGTTTGGATCAAGTATTTGAAAGTCCGAGACATGTATGATATCCTGAGGCTTAAGTATTAAATAATCCACTACGCTTGATCCATTCATTGAATGAAATGTATATTCGCCAACACCGTGATCGCTGTGCAGCCGACCATTACCAATAATATAAGATGTGGACTGACATAACTCGATCAGGCGTTTACCGTGTGTATCTAGCACGTGATCTTTTGAATCACGTGGTGAAATGTGAACATAATCTGACAGCTGATTATCATTGTCAATATACCTGTCAAATGTAAGGTAATCTATAACATTAAAATAGTAGAACTACTGAGAGATGACCGTTATTCAGAAAAAATCCCCGTTTATGTCCGCATACAACAGTTTTACCCATTGAAATGCCTTCGACATTTAATTATGCACTGGTGATCAAAGCTGTTAGAAGCTTTCTCGAAATCGAGTAGTCCCGATTTATTTGAGTTTTTCAAATAGTAAATAACCTCTTGTATAATTATCTATGTATCTTCCCTTTATAAATCCATTTTGATTTGGTGTTATCTTATCGATTTTTTGTAGGCCAGTAAGTGATTGGGATTTAAATGAATAGAAAATAGACTTTACGAATTCAATTTTTAAGATATCCCAGAGGCCACACCAAATTGATATTTCGTTCCGCGGATTTACCGCTCCTATTTTTTTGAAAATGTAAAAAAAAATATATTATTTTTTTTGTGCGCCCGCACCTATTTTGGTCGCCAAGCATATTTTTTTCAGGTAATAATTTATTAAAAGGCTAAAACTAATCAAGTATAATTTTTCTACGCTAGTTTTCGTGTTTTTGTAAAGGGAAGTTAACCGATGCGTAGTGTTTTTATACTGTATATCGATCGGTTTAGCATGGGTTTCAATAAATTCAATCAAAATGGCGGCTTCCGGTATAAACAATGTGGCTCGAAGTTTAGAAATTAAATCTTATTTTTGACAATAAAGATGTTTTGAGCATGCTTGAAGTCATTGTTGATCGTCTCATGCACTAAACGATCATTATTTAAAGCAATCATTATGCAATAAAGCATGTGTATCTGAGAGTGGTAGCGATTATATTGCGTAATTAGTGACTCGTTTTGAATGGAAATCGGACAAGTCAACTTAACTGGAACATAAATCATTGTTTGGTCCAAATTGATGTATCAAGCTCATTTTTTTATCAAATTCTGACTAAACAACAGTTTGGAACAGATATCTTTTCACAAATAGCGATATAAACACTGGTCTGGATATACCTCAACATAAGTAAGCCTAAGTTTATCACGTTATATTTTGTTTTTATTTGCAGCATAATCCGGGATTGTAATGCACTTGTCAATTGTAACCACTGCCTCGCCCAACCCTCGCCCTTGTTCTAGGGGTATAGTGGGGACAGCAGAGGCAATGGGCTGTGTTTTTACCTTTTAGGTGGCCTCGCAGTGCCTAGTGAATGTGGTTTTGTCTTCATACTGAAAAATGTCGGGAATGGGCCTCACATAGGTATTCGGGGTTTCGGGACCATTTGTTACCAGCAGTGTGTCCCTGCAGGTCGGGTATTTTACCCGGGTTTTGAGAGACCGGAAGTCAAAGTCCCCGCTATTCCGGACTGGGGGTTGCATATGATGTTAAACTGATTCAGACAGATTTATATAAGTCGTTTCAAACTTTTTACTAAAAGCAGGGTTATTTGTTATTATGAATGATCGTCATATTAAAGTACGTTTTAATTATATAAGAAATTAAATTTATCCATATAATGTTTGTACTAAACACGGATGAATAAATAGTGTGCATTCCGACATTATCCTAATGTCCATTAGAGGTTCAGTTCAAGATGGCATTACGGTATTAGCCATGTAATACAACTCGGGAAACATCGGGTAACATCGACATATATCGCCACTCGCCGTAAGAGATCGCGACGAACATCGGGCGTATTCGGCCTGTACCGGATGTTGCTATTTTTAGAAACAGAAGGTATTTCCCGGCTATTCATAGGTCAATAATGGAATTTCTACATCGTAGGATTTGGAAACATTGTGATGTTTTTCTCATGAATATACGTTTAAAATAAATAAACACTAAAAGTACACGCTGACAGTTAATTACGATACATCTAATAATTTGAGTCATTACAGTAAAACATGGATTATAAGTGAAACATACGGGTAAGAGAAGATTTTCTCTCGAAAAAACGAACTGTCAACAATCGGCATGGAACTGGGATATTCGTATCAAAGGGCTCAGAATGTAAGTATCCTTGAGCAGTTTTGTACGTTGATGTGTTCAAAAACGTTTGTTTTTTAATTTATCTTTGGAATTCTTAAATCATTTTTATTAGCTAAATGTTTAGACAGCATGTTCATATTTTACATGTACTTATGTACATGTTACATATTTTTATATGTACTTATGTACATAACTTATGTTTAAGATATGATATCAGTATGTAATTTTTAAATTGATTGTTTTATCTTAGAAAAATATAAGAATTAAAATTTTGTTTAAAAATGATGTGTTTTGGTACGTGACCTATTTCTAACATACCACAATACATGTACATACCCGTTATTTACAAAATGCATATTTTCAAAATTAACCTGTGAAAAAAAGTTGTATGTGGTTTGGGGCTTGAAGCCGCATCTGCTAGGACACTATTGACATTCATTGGCTTGGTGTAGGTCTCGATAAAACCCCATACTGTTGTGAATCATTATCAACCATATGCACAACAACTACACATTTGTGCCTACCAACCCTTACTCTTGGCTAAAACAGATATTAGTGCAGAATGTATAATACTTGTGCATTTGTATTTTACGGTGGTAGTTTCTGCTGGTTGATAATTAGAAGTCTAATTTCTTCCAGGCAGGAAAATGACTGAATATTACTTAGTCAACAACACTGGGTTATGAAGAATTCCAGTCTGCATAAAATACTATGTTGGATCCTTGAGAGCGGATTTGACAGCCATGTCCATCCTCAAGGCAGTCGCATCTGATCGAGATGATGTGAGTATTTCATATAAAACATATTTGACTTGGTTTTTGTTTTTATAAACCTACTGTATTCAATAATCAAGTGGTGGTGGTGGTGGTGGTGGTGGTGATGATGATAATGATGATGATGATGATGATGATGATGATGGTGATAATGATGATGATGATGATGATGAATTTTATTGATAAATTTAATAATTTTCTTTATATATATACATGTATATATCAGCTTGTTGTTGTTTTTTTCAAAATAATGTCGAGAAATATTAAACTGTTTATATTTTATTTTGTATATGTATTGCAGTATAATTATCTATACTAATTAGTTAGAAAGGCTTTAAAGTACAACTTTTTTCCTTTACAGCACTTAACATTCTTGATGGGTAAAGTACCTGAAGGTGCATGAAAACCAAATCAGCATTGACTCAGCATTGAGTAGTTATCATCTGTGCACACACTACAAGTACAAAGCATGGGAACCGACCAAACTTCAAATGTTGAAGAGTGAAGAATTATTGTGAAAAAAAATAATTGTTTGAATACCAATGACAAAATAAAACAGATATACATCAAATTACCTACAGAGATTGTTTACATGTTATAATATTAAAAAAAAACATTAGTTGAGAACTTTCACTCTGATATTTTTGGAGGGGCGAGCCCACTTATTGTTCTTGTTTCTTCACATATATTAGTTTAAAAGTACACTCATTTGTTTTAAACTCTGTATTCTGAGTTAGTATCATAAGTAAAATTCATTTATTTGAAAGAGTACATTTTATGAATAAGTCCAATTAAGCTTTATAAATTTTTAAAAGAAAAAGGTTGATTTTTAAGTATTTTATTAGCTATAAAAATGTATGGTAACATGACATTATGTATATTTTCTTCAAAACTGGACGGTAAACTATCATAAATTGTCTTTTAAATTGTTCAATAGACATCATAGATAATATCTAAAATGATTTCAGCAGCTTGCCTTATAGTTAACTATTTTTTATAAATTTTATAAAACTGCTATATATTTTCAAACATCGAAAAACTGCTCTTTTCCGAAGAATCATGAGATCAATCAAAATGATATTTTTCCATGTGTATCAATAATGTGTTCGTTTGAACTTAAGTTTTCTGTTTACCGAAGTTTATTTTACCAGAAACTGTTGTGTTTATTTCATAATCTCTGATAATGCGAAAAAAAAAAATATAGACAAAATATTTACTTGTCGCTCTTTGTAGCCCTTGGAGTTTGGGGGTGGGTGTAATGAAACATAAATAACTTTTTTAATTCACGGTAAAAAATCTTGGATAAAAGTCCCATAGTGTACCATGATTATAACTATGTTGTCGGTTAAAGCTTTTAAAAAAGTGTGTATTACGCGGTTAATACCTTAAAATGGATTTAAGGGCAATTATTTTGAACAATCTTTCTTATTTATATTGAATATAAGGAAAAATATATTTTTCGCTCTTCGCTCGCTTCGGTTTTTATGAAAACTGACAAAAAAATTTTTTTTTATTTTTTTCTCTCGCTCGCTCCAATTTTTTTGGCAAAAATCCGAGGAACTAAACATATTAATTTGGTGTGGCCACTGAGTGCTAAATAAATTCGACTCAAATCCATTAGATCCAGGAGTTTTATTTACACTCATTTCGCTTAAGGCATTTGTACATTCATGTTCACTTAAAAAACATTCACACTTTTTCCCCATAGTTAACTGTTGTCGCGGGAGCTTGAAATTTATATCTCTATATTGTTTGGGTTTTTTTGTTTGTTTTTAAGATTTTCTTAGAAACTTCTCTGTTCTCTTAAAATATAATTTATGTTCGTTACTACTGTATGATTTGATTTAAATTTAAATCTTGTTTTCTGTTCGTTATGACGTTTTTAAAGATAAGCAAAACAGTGACTGTTTTTCTCGTTAAATTCTACGTGTTGAGCTTTTGAACGCAATATCATTCCGTTGATTTTTGCTTACGTTGTGCATACTAAATTATAGAAACTTTCAACCGTGACTTTTGTGACACTCTTCTCTGGACAGTTTACTTGGTGTTTAAAGGTTTTAGGGGCTCCAATCGCGCCACAACTGGAAATATATCAACACGTCAATTTTTTTGAAATTATGTTTTAAATTTATCACACGCTGTTTAAACAGATACTTTTACTACCTATTCCTTAGTTAAATCCAAGCCTTACAATGTGCTGTTCGTCTAGGCTGGAACGACCATGCAAAATAGTGACATATTTCATATAAAACTGCTAAGCAATTTATGGATAATACTTATCAATTAATTCATGTTCATATTATCTTTCTAACATAAACAATATTATGTATGCCATAACTCGCTGCTGTAAATCTCTTGTATTACATTTCGACAAGATTTCTGCATCCAAGCGGCGGATCACATACGACCTTATTATCATGGAAGTCAAATAGACTAATTTTATTTGCATGTAGAATATAAGCTTTTTATTTATACTTAGATATGAAGCTATATCCTACAATATTTGAATAATATATTTTGACACCAATATGCTATTATTTTGAATTGTACCGTTATTGTATTATATATATATATGTTATAAATGATATGTCTAGCAATGTTTGTATATATTATGAATATCTCCAGCCATGGGGGAAATAAAGATGTTGAGTTGAGTTGAGTATACAGTTAGCCACAAAATTGTATGTAACAATCAGCATGATCCTTGTGGATGTATTAATCAACCGTGATTCAGTACGGTTACCCATTACCTTTACATAATATACCTAAATATTGACAACATTATTGTTATTTTAATAAACATTCTCACAATACTAATGTTAAAAATATAATAAATCTATTAATATAACTGTTATAATTGTCACTTGCCATGTTTTTGTTTCTATACATATTGTGACGACGAGCATTTTATGCTTAAGTCGAATAAGATTTCGAGCCAAATACCACAAATGTTGAAATTGAATATACGTTTGTAAGTCTGATAAGTATAATTCGACTATATTTGATATAACTCAAAAAATTCCTCCAACTAAGGGACCAGTTCATAAATTGCAGAACAATGCTTTCGATATTTTCCACGTTTCACGATAAAATGTGAAGTTCAATGTGTTTTATAAAAAAAATACACTTTAATTGATAATGAAACCTTAAATCAAAATAACCCTGATTATATTTTTTCTTTTCTTTTTAAACAAACTTTCCACCCAAATAGATGAAGGATACACAGTACTATTACAATATCCTTTATGTTTCTAAATCTCTTACGCAGTAATCTCCCTTGGCGAACAGCAAAAAAAGCGAGTTTTGAAAAATTAACATTTAGCTTAATTGTTTGTTTCGAAAATGTCATTCGAAAGAATGAATTCCAGATAATTCCCTCATAATGTATAGTATTTCTTATCCCCGTTCTATTTACTCATAAGAGTATAATGTGTTCACAAAAACAAATACAACATATAAAGCCCGGAATTCACATAACATGCCGGTACAAATGAAAGGTGAATTTCATGCTTTTGAAATTCATGTATTAGACCATTGACTCTATTGTTTCCGAAGTAACGTGTGTATATTTTTGGTATAATTTTGTTTGTGTGAGGATTAGCTTGGGAAAACCAGAATATTTATAATTCCGGGCTTAAACTATTGTTACAATATTATCAACCATAATGTCCTTCGGAAATATGTATACCCAACATGTCATCATTGAAATAATAACCCTTTTTTGGTTATCTACACGCAAGTTTTTCTTCTGATTTAATTGGGCCGACTTGATGCTATGTATCAATTTTTTCTTGCTTGTATCTGATAGTTTTTAGCAAAATTAACAAATTGCTTATACGAGAACAATTATTAAATGTCACAGCACAAAAGAACAACAACAAAAAAACGGTACTTTTTAACAAGTATACACTAGTTAATCGTCATTTCCTGTAGACGTAACGCGGCCTTTTTTAACACAGTAAATATTCGTGGGATTTTTTGACGATCATAATATGCAGAATTCAGTCCAGGGAAATTGCCTCCCAAACTCCTGAGTTTGACACCAGGGCCTATTAGTCCATGAAATTGAACCAGTCAATAAATTACCACTTAGCATTTCATCCTGCTGGGCTATTTACTGTGTGTATTCCCATATGTTTCTTGAACAGACCAATTCCAGTATGTTAGCATTGAGTTTGTCATGAATGAATTGCATGTATAATCAAAGCACTGATAGTGCTGAACGGCTTGAGCGAAGATTCCTTTTATGTGATAATAAGAAAAAACAACATGAATGATAGCATGGCACTCGCTCGCTCACTCTCACGCCTGCCCGTCCATCCATTCAACTTGCCGACACACCCGCCCATCCACTCACTCACTCACCACTCAAAACCCACTCACAACCCAACCCACGGGCATTATAGCAAAAGGTTATATTCAGATTCAACTTTTATACTAGTGTGTTATTCTATAATGCCTATCAACTACAATTTAAAGAGAATGGGAACACAATTGTAGTTTAAAAAATACTATTTCAATTCAGATCACAGCTTAAAAAAGAGAGTATAACAAATTATTTACAAATGTACATATTTAAACCAATTATCCATAACAGCACTATATGGAAATAAGAATCATTAGAATGTTCAGAAGTATATGACTTATACGCGCAAGGCTAGATATTGTTTGAACTTACACACAAAAAAACATACATGTACAGAGAAAAATGACCCAGCTTACCGAGAAGTTGGAGTATGAGCACCAATATACATACCTCTGCAAAATCTGAGTTATATATTAATGGATAATATAAAGGATAAATGTTCTTCCATCTTACATACAATGCTCCTTGGTATATTTATCTTGATTCACTTCTAGACCAGTGCAGGCAGAATGGAGAAACGCGCATTGAATTAATTATGGATTGTACATCTGAATGGCCTCCCCTGTAGTATCTTATGTATAGAATTTTTATGCAATTCAGTTACAATTAGCACAACACCCTCAAGTAGTTTTTCCTTTTATGGGAGTTTTCCCATTCATATCTGATTATATGTGTTTTACTGTTAATATTAGTGATGAAACGATAATCGAGTACAATCGATTAATCGACGCTGACAATGCTATGTCGGCGACAATCGATAGTGGTTGTCCAAAATCGATGTCGTTAATGCTACTTTCGTAATCTACGTTTTTTTTTCTTGTGTTTAATGTCCAGTAAATGTCAATATTTGTTTTCGGTAAATTCTCGTTGAAGTCATTTTAACCATGGGAGGTCACGCTCTTGCGGTGAATATAAACACTTTTGCGTAAAATGTCTCCCATAATTAGTAATTGTTTTTAATTGTTTATAGATTTCATAAAACCTTCTTCAATAACCTGTCTCTGTGGTGTAGTGGGTTCGGTCTTACTGGTTATCCCGGCTCGATGCATTCTGCTTTTAGTATCGTTTGTAATTCATTATTTTTTTTATTTTTTTTTGTGAAAGTTTTATGAAATTAAGAGTTTCTAATGAAATGTTCAATATAACAGTTTGTTGAATATTAAGCTGGTTCACAAATATTTAATATATGCTTTTACATGGATACTATGCTAAGATAACATACTTGATGCGGTGTGCATCATTTTGCAATTAATGTGCAATTATTAGTATTTGTTGTGTTATGTTTTTTCGTTGAGTAATAGAAGACAGAAAAAGGTTATGGAAATTTACTTACTTTGCAAATGGCATGACTATGGCATCACACATACTGATCTCAGGTTTAACAATTCAAATGATCATGATGATACGATGTATATGAATATATTGCTTACTGATATTATGAACTTTCGATTATTGTCCGATAGTAAATCGAAATATTTGGTCCGATTCGATTCGATTATCGAGAGCAAATGGAGTCCGATTTTCAAACACTAGTTAATATACGCAAAATATTACATTCTCGTACATGTACTTATTTTGTAAATCAAACATTATTTCAGGTATGTTTCAGAGACTGATTTCATTGAAATTTGGTACTTTCGAGTATGATTTTCAACTCCACATGGACTGAATTTTTGTGGTCAATTGCAAAAGTCTTGACCTTAAGCTAAAACGGCCTTGAAAATGAGGTACATGCTTGCGTACAAAAAGTATATACACAAACTCTTCTAGAGCATTTTACCACCTCATTCGTCAACACAAATTGGAGAATTAAAAGTTAAAACATGAACTCACAATGTTTTCTTTTCGGTTCTTGTGTTTGATATAGGGTGGAATATGCATTACTTTGCTGCATTTTTGTTATGCTTATTTTTGTAAGCACTTTTTTACAAACCAATACACCTGATTTGTTTACGTTATGGTCACAGAAAACAGTGTATTCATTATATTCCCTCTTCACAGTCAGGGGGGGGGGATTATTTAGGAATCGCTCACGTTATCACGCCCTCCATCCCGTTTTTGTCGATTATATATCTGTCTCATTCATATCCTGATTTTTGGCAGAAGTGAACGCCATAGCATGAGGATGTGTCGCGCTCAAGATCCGTGCCCCTAACTTCAAGATCAAAGTCACAGCAACCTTCTAAACTAAGTATGTGTCCGTCAGTCTGTCTCGTTTTTGTCATGTCCATATTCTGATGGTCGGATTTGAAAAACAAAATGTTTGGCAGAAGTGACCAGCATTGAATGAGGAAGTGTCGCCATTAAAACCCTACATTCGATGCCAAGGTCACAGCAACCGTCTGAACTTAGTATGCTTTGCTATAAAAGCCTTACTGATGTGGTGTTTTAGGCACTGAGAATGCTTAATGACGGCTGCACATGAGCTTGTTTGGGTTAAAATGGGCATTGTGGTTGCCAAAATGTGGTCAATGTAGCACTGAGTAGTCTTAACAAGAGCAGAGCTACACATGCGTTTGTTTGGCTTTGAATGTGCTTTATTGTAGGCATAATGAAAAAATAGAGAAATGGACTGGCTTACGTTAAGACCCTCTAAAGTATGTTTATCCATGATTATGCTTGACTGTATCCACAAAAGCAATCATAAGATCCTGGAAGGGTTCGTGAAGAAGCCTTCTATGGTTAAGAATACCGATTGTTATGCTGCTTTGGTGTTTGCTTGACACATGATGGACTTAAATGTATCTGCATTTGTGATTATTTTGAGTTTGATGTAAAAGAGCCATACTGTGGTTTGTTTGACACTAGATAAACTTCATTGCAGCAGAATTTAGATTTACAGGGCACTTAATTGAGCTCTGGCTTGACTTTTTTTAGAGCCCGTCTTGGGCTTGTTTGATCATGAGTCTGCTTGTCTGTAACCACAATAAGCATGCAGAGGGCCGCTGGAGACGTATTTTGTCTACAAGACACAATTGGAAGTTGCGTCCTAATGGGGTTTGAGAAATTCAGTGGACTTATAGAAACACGTTTTTGTGTCTAAATACTGTTTCGACCTGAAGAAAGATGTTTATTGAGTTGTTTGGTACTAGAATATTAACACATTAGGTTGGGGAAAAATGGACTTAAAAGGTGATACTTCCGGCTGAATGGGCTTACATGAGACTCATAAACATATTTCATATGTAGCTTGTTATGCACTGGATGCGCTTAAGTAGGGACATTGTATGGTTGACTTGACTTTTAATATTGGAAAAGGGATGAAATATATTTATGTTATGACTTCAAACAAAACGAAGATTTTAACAAAACAGCGCTGTCGATATAGATCATATTTGCATTTTCACATTCAAATGATTTTGAAATGCGTAGTATTGTATGTCCGTATGAAGTACATTATGAAACAATTATATCATCTAATCATTACGATATGTTGCGTTTTGATGCCAAGTAGGCAAATTTGCACCTGTGGTAATTTGGGACGCGTTTATATGGTAATTGATAACATTGACTTTTATTTAATAAAATGCCATTAGTTTGTGTTGAAAAGAAAATTAGATCAAATCAAATCAAATCAAATCTTTATTTCCTCCTATACAGAAGATATGCAAATATATTTACAACGTGTAAGGTGCTCTAACATTGAGCAATATAGAACAAGTTAACACAATAAGCAGGGAAAACGTATCTTACATAATTATATATAATATGTATACATTTAGTTACACATATGTACATTGGATGCTTTTGTTTTTAGGTTTTGTATTCTATTTTTTTTTCATCCTATAACGGGTCCACATTGTTATTTGAGCTAGCGATTTAATTAGTGATTATAAACATAGCTATGATGAGTATAATACTAGTAACAGGTATGTATAAGAAAACGATGCATGCATTGTATACAAGTATTGCTGTGTAATCACACTAACGAAACAGAACAAGAGGCTTTTACGGAACATGTTTCTATACTGTTCGGTTTAGCTGTGCACGTAGATAGGTTGAGGTACAAGTGATTATGATTATGGTTATAATCGGTAGTTGATTAGCAACCAAGCTCGGTTATTATGATAAGCGCTATTAAATGTCGCTTCAGCAAACTCTAGTCAAAGTATGCACTTATACACCGTAATGTATAATTGTATGTACATTGCAGAAGTAGAGCGTTGTTGTCCGTGTCTATAAAAGGTTCTAAAGGTGCTCCGAGAAGTCGCAGAGTCCATTGTATTTGTTCTAAGTTATTTAAGCTTTCATAGTCATGTTCATTCAAAATAGTATTCATTTGGGTAGTAAAGTCTTCTCTAATTGCTAATGTGTGGTAACACTCGCTTAATATATGTACAAGCTTTTCCTGAAAGGTTAAGTTACACTTAGCACACTGTCTGTTTCGTAAAATCGAAGGTCTGCACCACAATTTTGCTATACTCCTTGCTGTGTGACGAAAACTACTTTTTCTTGAAATAGTATACATAATAGCAGGTTGTAATTATGGATGAAGAATACGAAATAACATAAAATCGCAATCATTGGAAGTACGGATATCCCAGCATAACTTGCATTTAAGTATAACAGCATTGTTAACCATGCGTTTCCAAGTTTGTTTATCTGGGGTGGCTCTTTCTACGGAGAAGTAGCTATTTAGCACAAATTGCATGTTATATTTGGTCAGCAGCTTACATATATCTGGTATAAATCCTCGTTTAATTGAGTTGTTATCAAGAACGTAAGAAATATATTTTCTCACAAAAATTTGTTTGCTTATACATTTGTTTGGAAGCATTAACAACTTGTGTAAGAACATCAGTTTTCTTTTTTCGACGTAGGTATCTAACTTATTTAATCCTAGAATAGATTCCGACATATCCGATCTGGTAGAGATAGGCAGTCCTTGTATCTTTTTGGCTACGAAGTGTTGGAGACGGTTGATGGCTAAGGTGTCAACGTTAGTCATTGAGTTCCAGAGTTCGGAGCCGTATAGAGCAATTGGAATTACAATTTTTTTGTAAAGACTTGTGGATACTAAGGGGTTCACACCGAGAGGGTGGACACCCTGACCCACCATTGAAAAAAACGCATTTCTAGCTTTCTGTAAGCGTTCTGAAATGCGTGTACGTATTTTAAGGCTGCCCTCTTGGGAAATGCCTAGGTGCGTTATTGATGTAACCTGTTTTGTTTCTTGGTCCCCATAAATGATGCATACTTGTGGGACTCGGCGGGCTTGAGTAAATACGACTACGTTAGATTTATCGACATTGATATCAACGTGCCAACGTTTACAGTAACTATACACAATATCCACCATGCATTGCAGCTTATACGGAGATAACGAGATGAGAGAGATGTCGTCGGCAAATGTTGGGCTGCCGCAATTAACAGACATAAGCCGAGAGCCATGCTTACTTATCTCTAAGTTTTGTAATAGGCTATCGAGATAAACGAGATAGTAAAAACTGGACAAGACTCCACTTGACGCACGCCGCGGACTACGTCGAAGGCATCTGACATTAGGTCTTGACAAACACGTACGGTGCATTTGAGGGATTCATAGGAGGACTTGATGACCCTTAGTAGTTTACCATTAAGACCAAGTCGACCTAATTTGAGGAGTAATGCAGAGTGCCTCACTGTGTCAAAGGCGGCTTTCTGATCAAGACATGCAACATATGCATTGCTACCTTTGTCTATAGCATAGAAAATTGTTTCTTGGAGATTAAAGGATGTGGTCACACAACTGAGACCCTTTTGGAATCCGTTTTGTTGTGGGCTTGGGAAGGTGTTACTTGCTGACGACACATGAGAGTTGATCCGTTCGGCCATAACCTTTTCGAAAATTTTGCAAAAACAAGGGAGTAATGATATAGGTCTGTAGCTTGAAGGGTCACGTTTGTCTTTTCCTTTACCTTTATATACAGGGATGATAACGCTGGTTTTCCAATCTATTGGTATTTTCTCATGCATCAGGACTAAATTGAATAGTAGTGTAAGCGCTTTTGTGACAGCAAGTCCGCCGAATATGACATGTTCGTTCATTATTCCATCATGACCAGGGCTTTTTCTCTTCGCGAGGGATTTGATTATTTTGTTAACCTCATCTAAGCTAATTGGGGTGACGGTGTTGTTAGTGGTTTTACATGTAAGAAAACACTGAAGTTCGAACAAATCATCTTCTGATAGGATGTCATGCTCGTTTGGGTGACTAAAAACTTTTGAATAGTGGTTTTTAAATCCGTCAGTCACTCTGTCATCTTTATAACTCGTGTCGTCTATTTTCAACTCAGAGCAAGTCTCAAAAGATCGTTTGCTGTTTCGTTTTAGCAACTTCCAAAACATTCGATAGTCTACTTCAGCTGTTCTATTAAGTTCGTCATATAATTGGTTTTCATGGGACTCGCGACAATTCCGCTGTATTCTCCTGAAAGTGCGTTTGGCTTGTTTATAGTTTATGAATGAGTCTGACATTGTACTGCGGGGTCTGCCTTGAATTAACCATATATGCCGAGCGCATCGGGCCTGCGCATGCGCCGCTTTGACCTCTTCCGTCCAATACGGTTTGGCTTTTCGGTTAAACTTACTTACAGGAAGTTGTGAGACGGCCTGTTTTAAAGCATTGCAAAGCCATGAGTTAATAAAATCAGGGGAGCATCCATCGGTGTTTTCGTTCGTGATGCTATTTAGTTCGCTTCTTAGTTGGCTTTGGTAGTTCGATATGTGCCCCTGTGTGCATTTATTCCATGCTATACATGTTCTATGCACTGTGGGTTGTGCATTTCTCCCTAGGTCGAGGTTTATAGAAAATAATATTGGCGCATGATCTGAGGTAAGTATAATGATGAATCTAATTTTATTCACGTAAGATATCAATATCAATATTTATTACAACTCGTATTCACTAAGCGATATTATGTTGCAGTAATTTAAGAGAAATAAAAAATGTTATCCTGTCAGAAAACATTCAAACTGCACGTATTCACGATTTTTTTTTCATTCTTAAAATAATAAGAATCAAGAATGTGTTAACTTCCAAAGTATCAGCTGAAATAAGAGTGTGATAGCTTTTAAATAGTTTTAATGATAATTTAATGTATTTGAAATTTTAGGAATCCATTTTGACAGCATATGAGTCTCAAATAAAGTACAAATAGATAAATGAACTTAAAAAGAAGAAAATAATATTGAAAAATGTGGTATTTTTCATACTCTGGCCTTGAAATGATCATTCCATGTACCTTAAAGTATTCAATGTTGTATTTAAATTTTAATTGTCTTATTATAAAGAAATGCAATAAAATTAATTTTTCTACTTAAATTTTAATTGTTCTGAACGACAAAAACAAGTGAAAATACGATGTTCAGTTCGGTTCTCAGAAACATGAGGTGTTAATGAACACTAAACCTGAGTAACCTTTATCAAAATGATAAGTTTGTAGGGGGAAAACTCTGGACTGAATTGAGAGAAGTTCGTGAGTCAATCGCTATTTCTATCGATGACGCGAATTTGCCTTTTTCTTTGTATAGGCGAGCTGTTCATATTTATGGTAATAAACATGAATAATGCAACAATTTATGGATATCGAAATGGCAAACAACAAGTTCACTGAAGTAGCTGTCTAGATAGATTGGAAGTGTTTTCTGCTTCATGTTTATTCTCATGGTTCTTCGAATAACATGAGAACCATGTTTCTGAATATTTACATGCTTCTGAAGCGTGAGTAAAGTTAGATCATTTAATGTATTCAAAAGTTGACAGGTTTTATCATGGTTTTTTTGTCACGCTATTTTTAGCAACGCGAAAGTAGTTCCGAGATTACACATGATACGGAATCAGAAAACGACAGTATCATGATACGGATTTTTCAATACGGCTTTCTGTAGTTGGATATGGAAAAGGAATTTAATAGACATATGATAAAGAGAATAATTGTTTGTTTCAGTTTAAGATCGAAATATATTTCACCGAGTGAGCACCAAAAGCTGTATTTACTTTTGGTATTCACGAGGTGATAAATATTGCGAACTGAAACAATCAATGTTTCTTTTTATTATATGCCTTCAAAGGATATAACATGACATTTAATGGTAGGTGTTTTTTTCAGAAAGTCGTGCCAAAGTGTATGCGAACGAAGCGTCATTCGGAAATGACGTCATGGAAATTGTGTTGCAGCCCTGTGCGCAGTGAGGTTTGATTTGTGAGAGCAGGAACAGCGAAAAATATCAAAATGTTATTTAACTGATAAATGTTTATAAAACACTAAAATGCATATGATAAAACAATTTATTTATTTATGACTGTTCCACTTTATAATATTAAGAATGTAAGGACATCTTAGGCTAAATTTAGGTGGTGTCTGATCCCTTGTAACCTTAACATGTATATGTACAGGCAAAGTTTCATAATTCTAACCCAAAGAGCACTATTTGTGAAATTGTGTCAATTGTGTCACGATAGAAGTGAACTATCTGAATTATGTATTATACATATTTTATCTTTCATTATGCTAACTATTCGATATTCAGGCTTACTTTTACAATTTTAATATCCATAAAAATAATTTAACATTCTTGATGCAAATTTTCAAAATATGCAAAATAAAACAACAACACTTGTGGCAAGGTTTCATTGTTACCTAATACGTAGAAACGAGCAATAAGACATGTTGGTTTCAGATAAACATACGACTAAATGTGCAAATTATGATGTTTAGATATGGCATTATCACGGTGTTATACAGCATAGTTTAATTTTAGATGCAAAAAGCTCTCTATTTAATTTGGGGTGTATATTTGCATACAATATGGGGGATCATGGCACAATTCCATGGCCGAATGTGCAAGAAGTATAACACTTACATGCTGGAGTTGAGGACCTCGGCGCACCAAGCCCCGGCAATGGAATACTTGCTGAGTCCGCCATATAACTGGTTGAAAAACCGTGGATGGGCTGAAAACAATTAATTATATTATCGACTGACTGCTCTTTAGCTTTGCACTCCAGTATACACTGGTTTATCGAACTGGTTTCCGTTCGGTTTATTCAGCGATTGCTGGGCATTTAAATTGCGCTGCTAATAAAACTCTTTTTTTAGAATTACCAGTTCATGACAACCCGTTTATTGTCTTTATATACAAGAGGAACAATATCATTTTAAAAAATGGGTTAAACTGTAAACATTTTGAAAAATTGCCATTAAATTATGTTGTAAAATTATCTATATTGTCGTTCAAAAACGTTTAAAAGGTGTTGATTTTTCAGGTGAGTTTGAAGATCTTTTAAATCATTATATAAATGGTACATAATATTTATCAGTTTGGCTCTCCTTTCACAGATAATTTATGTTTAACAATACAATAGACAATGTTGACACTATTATACTCCTTTTGATCAATTTTGTAACCTACTACTATATATCTTATGTTCTTAATTTCTTTCTGTAATCCACATCTTTTAACAACATATGTTTAGCATTCCAAAAAGTGGTCACAACAGGACATTTAATAAAAAAGTGTGCTTAGTCTTCTACTTCCTTACAATGAATGCTTAAAGGACAGCCCTTCGACTCCCATGTAATTTTTTTTTGAATTCGTTGCTGCAAGATTATGCAATAACTTTATTTTAAACTGTTAAACTTTATTATCCACAACACAGTACCAAAAGTTTGAGCAATTATGCTCTTGTCGATCCCATGAATGAAGGTTTTTTGGTGTGTTTTTTATAAAAATGCTTAATACAGATTTGATAAATTTCTTATTCGTCATATCTTTGAACGGTTTGTTATGGAAACTTATTAGTAATTTTGTATTGGTGTTAGTATTTGTAGATACATCTGATGTAAGAGTTTCTTTTCACCTGTTAGGAACTGCTTGTTATAAGATATTTACTCCTGAAATTGTGTTGTTTAATTTTGATCCTATTAAGAATACAATTCGCGTTTTACATGCCCGAATTCGATAGAACATCGTTTATGTATTTTGGAATCAACCCAGTTCTTAAAAAAAACAAAGATCACAATCTAAACCAAAAGGCTGATGACGCATAAGATGGCTGTATGCTGTACCTACCCAGTGTAACAAAAACTTTTTAATAAAATTATTTCCCCATATTATTTCTTTTCAAATAGTGTAGAAGCTTTTGGGTGTTTTCGTTTGATTAACTGGAAGTTGTTTAAACTGAGCCATATTAATAACAAAAGCTTATAGAAGAGAGTTATTTTGTTTGCTTTGATATAGATTTAATGGAGTCTAAATTCAAATGGAATATAAGAAAATATTTCTAAATTGGTTTAATAGTCAGATTAATCAACCATTTTAATGTAATTGCTTTAGAATAATATTCAAATAATATTATTTTTGAAATTATACATTCATGGTTATCATTTCCAAAATATACTTCAAGTGACCTATCGTTTCTTGACGTAAACTCATTATTGTTATTTATATTATTAATTTCACTTCTTTTTGATAGGCCAATCCAAAGACGTCGTGTCTTTTCCCTATTTAATTGCAGTCGAGAATAGTGTTCAAACTGATCGAATACATCAAGAACGATTGGTATTTCATTGTGATTCTTTAAAAAACGAGTTATGTGATCTGTGAGTTGAGTAACTTTAAGATGTTTTCCTTGTATTTTATACCTATATAATTTCCACATATTCTTAACGGAGTTGATACAGCTACTGTAGTAAAAAGCAAAGTAGAAAGGTGACACCTTGCCGTATACCACGTTGTAGTGAGTTTTTGACCCATCCATTGTTTGCAATTTTGACATTATGTTACAATACAGCTTTCTCACCCAATAAAAAAGGAAGGTTTAAATCCATATTAATTCAAAATTTTAAACAGGAAAGGCCATTCAACTGTATCAAAAGCTTTTTTTAAAATCTAAAAATAGAATAGCATCTAAATCGATTAACTCCGTATAATCAATTATATCATCTATTTGCCTTATGTTAAAACATATATTCCTATTTTCAATGTATCCTTGTTGGTCTTGACTTATGATGCTTGTTAAAACAGATTGTAGTCGTTTTGCTAGAACTTTTGCTGCTAACTTATAATCAATATTTAAAAGAGAAATAGGTCGCCAGTTTTAAAGGTTTTCTGAAATAGGTCGCCAGTTTCCAAGATTTTCTGGGGCTCTTTTTTATATGATATCGAAATACACTTTGCCTTTGAGTAAAATGTAATTCACCTTTATCATGCGCCTGTGGCTTTATTTTTTAACTGTATCTGTGCGCCTGTGGCTTTATTTTTATATATTTCGTTGAGTTCTCCTTTAATTCGAATAATACGTGCGGAAATTTCAACGTCCAGATTTTTGTCATTTGATTCATATTTTAAGTTTTTTCTCATTCATTAAGACGGTTATTGAGAGTTAGTGATTCTTGTTTCGAAAATTCAACTATTTTGAAAATTGCCCATTTTATTTGAGGTTTCATGTATTGTTGAATGATTGTATCTAGAACAATGCTAATAATAGTTTTGTACTCATTATTTTCAATGAAAGAATTATTAAATTTCCAATACCAAGGACCACTTTGATTTGGTATTTTAATCTTAATTGAGATAGCCATGTGATCCGTTGTTTGTATGATGGCAGGTTGTATATCTGTGGTTAATATATGGGGTACAATTTTTTGTTCAATAAGCCAGAAGTCTGTTCTACTTTTGTCAATATCGTCATTTACGCCTCATAGTATATTGTTGTTTCTCTGGATTAAGTAATTTCCAAATATATCACGATTCTACAATATTGACCTTAGACGTTGTGACTTGCTTTTTAGATCGCTGGTGAACGTGTCATTATAATCCACCCAAATAATCTTAATCCCTGAACTATTTTCATAAAGGATATTTGATAATTTGGTTTAAAAGACATTTCTTTTTTATTATTTGAAGCATTTAAGTTCACTTTAGTGTAAGTATTATCAAATTTGTTTAAATTAAGTAAAATATATCTGCCTTGTATATCGCTTACAGTATTCAAAATACTTATTTGAAGTTTTTTCATCAATATTGAATAACCCTATCTATTCGATTCAGCATATCTATTTATTAAAGTCCAACCAATGAAATCATTAATTATTTTTTCGATATTATCAGTTAAATGTGTTTCTTTAATGACAAGGGCGCGTTCATTTATTACTATCCCTTAAACCTTGAACGTTTAGAGATATCAGATGAATAATGCTTTGAGTATGATTCATATTTTTATATAAAGATGATATGAGAAAAAAAGTAATCGTTCTTTGACATATTTCTGAACTAAAAAAAGAAAAAAGTAATATGATGTAAGCCCGAAGTACATTCTTATCGTAAACAAAGGCGAACAGATAAGAAGTGCAAAAAAGGTACCATACAAACAATTATTTCTAATACACAACAGAAACAAACAATACTTTAAGGCGAAGTAGTATTAGTATGCATAGAAATATTGCATTTAGACATCTATCAAAAAAGAGGAATTTATGTTTTTAATTAAAAAAAATGAATCGCGTACAATAAACAAATACGTATAACACGTTAACACAATGTATTGTTGTAGTGTTGTACAAATATAAATACATTGTATTAATATCAATAGTAATGTAACATATATAAATGCATGTGAATGCTTCAAGAGCCAAAATAGTTGCTGCTTTCGTTTGAATATTTTTCATTTAATGCGTATGACAACAGACAAGTACATGTACACGATAATAATGCTTTCTAAAAACATTATACTAATGACTTATAAACAGACATTGCTGTATATCCCATGTAGGAGGTATTTTTCGCATCAATAAACAATAGTGATGAAACGATAATCGAGTACAATCGATTAATCGTCGCTGGCAATGCTATATCGGCGACAATCGATAGTGGTTGTCCAAAATCGATGTCGCTAATGTTACTTCCGGTAACTACGTATTTTTTTGTTCTGTGGCAAAAGTCGAGTAAATGTAAATTTTTCTTTCAGGTAAATTCTCGTTGAGTTTATTTAAACAAGAGATGTCACTCTCTTATACAATTGATATGAATGTAAACACTTTTGCTTAAAAACTTAAAACCTCTTCCAAAATTACAAATTAATCTTAATTGTTTATATATTTCATAAAACATTCTTCAATAACCTGTCTCTATGATGTAGTGGATGAGATCTTTCCTGTAAATACCGGAGATCCCGGCTCGATGCATTCTGTTTTTGAAAACGTTTTTGGTTTGGTTTGTAATTAACTAAATTACTTTTTTTGTTGAAAGTTTTATGAAATTAAGATGTTCTAATGAAATGATGAATTTAACAGGTTCACAAAAAAATGATATGCGTTTACATGTATAAAAAATTAAGATACCTTACATGTTCCAGTGTGCATCATTTTGCAGTTAATGTTTTTTTCGTTGAGTTGTTTAAAGACAGAACGGGGTTATGGAAACTTACTTTCTGTTGCAAAAAGCATGCCTATAGCATCACACGTACTGAATCCAGGTTTAACCATACTCGTGATACTATGTATAAATAATGTATTCCTTACTGATATCATGAACTTTCGATTATTGTTCGATAGTAAATCGAAATGCCTGGTCCGATTCGATTCGATTATCGATAGCAAAAAGAGTCCGATTTTCAAACACTAATAAACAATCGCCCCAGTTAACAGACATAGACAGTCACGGAGTACAAGTAGACTTGATATAAAGTGGTTTTTAAAAAGTATTGAGCCGTACATTTGTACATGTGAAGTGCGATTAACAAAAAATAACCCAAACCAAACTAATGTACAGTAAATCATAATTTAGTGGTATTAAAGTGTCCGTAAAACAGAGCAGGAGTTGATATATATATAATAAAACATAATATAAACAAAGCTGTCGTTCATGTGGCATTAAAATACCATAAAAGATTTCAGCGGGCATTTTGAATATGAATAAAATATCAAATTATTTAACAAAGGTTAATATCTATATATGATTGTTTCAAATTTATATAACATCTGTAGAACACATACAACTACTTGGAAGGTATGTGTTTAGGTGTTACGATTTGGAATTTTCAATTAACATTCTTACACAGTGGTGGGTGCTGATATTGTCAGGACAGTAGCCGGTAAGAGATTTGGATGGTTTTTCTAACAAGCTAAATTAATTACAACAATTTAACCAACTACACATCACTGTACCGTGCTGTAATTCCCATATGCATAATGATACTTACATTTGTTTCTGTTAACAATTTAAACGCATATCCCTTAGTTATACCCTTGATAGAACTAACCATTTAACAGTGGTATGTCAACTAGAGGAACCGTGCGCGCGATGTACTGGCCATACAGCCGGTAAAACTTAGTTGATATTATCATTGTTATCAGTGCTCTTATCCGTCTTCGGTCTTACATTTTGTAATTGTATGCATGAATATTTTAAGACACGGATTTTGTAAATAATGCATCCAATATTGTACCTATTTGAAAAATATATGCTTTTATTTCCAGGTCACCATCTCTTTGTTGTTTTGATATGTTCTGTATGTTTGTTATTCATGTCTGAAAATAGCTCATTGAGTTTATGTTTCTTGTTGTCACATACCCAAATTTAAATAAAGATCCTTGTATCTCGTATCTTGTCTCGACTAAACTCTGCTAGAAAGGCATACAATAATGATGTAATTTGTGTCTTTCAAAGGCAATACTAAATAGACAGAGTGAAAAGTAAACAAAAACCACGACAAGAAATGCGACGAAACCATGTGTTCAATGATTGGCCATAGAACTTTAGCCTTCGTTGTGAGATTCAGTTTTATCTAGGGTTTTTTTTCTATTTTTATTAACAGTAACCTTGACCTTCACCCTAGGGACCCCTAAGTCAACCCCATGTTAATCCCCCCTATACATCCTTCACACCAAGTTTAGCCACAATATGTCAACTCTAAATAAAGTAATTCAGTGCCAAACGGTGTTCTATTTTTAGTAACAGTGGCCTTGACCTTGACCCTAAGGGTCCCAACGTATCCCCATGAACGGTCCCCATAAACTCCTTCTGTATACCAGTTTAATTTGCAATATGTCAACCATAACTAAAGTTACTCAGTATCAACTGTTTTTCTATGTTTAAGTAATTGTGGCCTTGACGCTAGGGGCCCCAAAAGCAATGTCATGAAAGGTCTCGAAAAACTTTTCCTATTTACCAAGTATGGTCACAATATGTCAATCCTAACTCAAGTTATTCCTTACTATCCATTTTTCTACTTTTAGTAACAGTAACCTTAACCTTGACCATGACTCTCAGAGCCCGAAACACAATCCCATGAAAGGTCACTAGAAACTCTTCTTCTATACCAAGTTTGGTTGCAACATGTCAATCCCAACTGAAGCTATTAAGGACCAGCCACTTTTCTTTTTTTAGTAACAGAGACCTTCATGTTGACTTAAGGGGACCAAAAACGCAATCCCATGAAGGGTATCCACAAACTCTTCCTATATACCAAGTTAGTCACCATTTGTCATACCTTATGCCTAAATGTATTCTATACCATAGGTGAGTTTGACGCCACACCAACAACGGTTTACATCATTCTAATAACTAAGTTTCATTTTGGTTAAAATGTATCAAAAGAGGCAATAAAAGGTCAATCAATAGTCATGATTTGTAAAAGAGTAAATATGGAGTTATGTTAACTAGTCCAGTCCATTGAATGAAGGGTATAGAAGTAATTTAATGTTTGGAGATACGTAACCTCATTGTGTGATGGTCCTGAATAACTGTGTGAAGTCTTAAGTGAATTGAATGAAGGGTATTGGATAAGAAGTGAAAATGCCAACTTGCACTGAAACTGACACGTTCCCTTTAGTGTTATCCTTTATCAATAACCGGATGCCGACGCTGATGCGGACCGCCGACGCCGGGCGAGTAGAAAAGCCCTTTGTATTATATATATATATATACTAGAATATGTTTAAGTTTATATAGATATAGATATATATATACAAATTTGGCAGTCTGAGCTCAGAGAGTCTAGCAGAACTCGAACTTACGTACATTTATCGTTATTTGAATTACAACCCTATTTGTGTAATGTAAATAAAACAAAATATAGATATGCATTGTCTAGGTTAAATCATATGTTGAGCATCGAATCAGGTAGATGACATAAACCAACCGCAACACCTTATAATGAAAGAACATGCCTATTTTGTAACACTCTTGAAGACGAATATCACTTTTTACTTGAATGTCAATTGTATGCTGAACTATGAAAAATGTATATCAAACCATATTACTTTAAAAGACGGAATATGTTTAAGTTTATTGAGTTGATAACCTCTCAAAAAGCTGTTGTTAATAGAAATTTGGCGATGTATGTGTATAAAGCGTTCGAATTACGAAAAACTTTTCATATGTATTATGAGTAGAAAACATATTCTCTTTTCGCTGTTAATACATCATGTCTTACGACCTATGACTTGTTTGTATAACAATGTACGTTTTATAACGTGTATACTCATGGACATATTGTCTAACGTATTATTCAATAAACTTAAACTTAAACTTAAACTTATGTATTCTACAAATAGTCGAGCTAAAATGACATAAAATAAAACAATCCGTATAATTATATGTTCCAGCATGTGCATTTGGTGTATGCATATTTTTGTTTATGCATCGCATTGTATACGATTTAGGAGGGGCATAAAAATATTTGGCAAAATGTGCTAAATAATACACATGGTGTTTACCGGTCTTCACGCTGTTCTTGATGACTTTCTCGGCAAAATCGATGAGTTTGTTCGCATCGCTGCCCTCCTGACCGATGCTAAGTTCCGTGAGACTCGCGCACAGCTCCTCCGGCGAAAGGAAGCTGCACACTGGCCTGAAACCGGTCATACTCACTTGAATGCAGAAGGCAATAAAAGCAGCATACAATTAGTATGTGAACCAAAACAAATGTAAAGCTACAGTAGAACCGTTTTTTTTTTATTTAAATTTTAAACCGCTGTTGCAACGTCTAGTTACCTGTTGTTACTCTGCGTCTCATCCACAATGGCCTCCCTGAAAATGAGGTCCACCATCTTATACAAGAAGTCAGTTTCCTTGGCGTCCGTGCTAAGGCTATCGGCAGACTGGGTGACAGTAGGTGTCATGTCCTGGACAACTCTCTCGCACTCGTCACTTGTAGACCTGCCAGCACACGAGCTGACGTCACTTTCATACTCTTGGCACGAATCCTCGTCCTTTTCGTTGTCGTTCACGTTTATGTCATTCACGACTTCATCGATGTCATCGTACGTTCTTGGAACCGTCGTCAAAGTGTTTACTTCCTCCGTAGCCATTTTCAAGTGAAGAAAAACAATTATGCTGTGCAGCTGAAATGAAAAATAACTATCAACAGACCGTGAACAACTTTTGCTCTAATTTTGCCTTCATGTACCAGTTATGTTATTGTAACTCCACTAAAAAGTAGAAAGTTAGTCGAAAGAATGGACGTGTAAGGGCAAATCGATGTGCTCCAAGTCTCTTTAAAGACAGGATGCATATAAGATTCACGTTTCACAGTTCTCACGAAGTAGTCTTTCAACATATCAACTTACATTGAATTAATAAGCTAAAATTTGTTTTGCTATTATTTTTTAGACATCCGATTCCTTAGCTTTCATCATATTACAATGCAGATCTGTTTTCGAAAATAAGGAATTTAAAAATATAGTTTGGTCCGTTTGGTCTCAGAGGGTAGGAAAAATCCATCGGCAAGGTAATGACACTTCGGGTTTGGCATGTGAAACTAAGTTTAAAGTAGTCCAGTAATAAAAAGTAATAAATTTGTTTCACATAAAATCAATCTGTTATCATCTGATTTATCCATATTGAAACTTCTTAGTGCTTCCAAATACTGGTTTCGTGCAACAATACAATCTTGGTCAAACCAGTTTTTATTACTATTTGTATACTTTGTAAAATATACCTCATCTTTATAAAAACATTCTTTAGAAAACAATGGGTCGGCTACATTCCGTATTGTGTTTGTAAACATAAGCAACATATTATTAACAGAGTCTTTGCTTGAGCAATCTGCACTATTAACAATGTTATTAAAAGGAGGTAAATTTGCAATAATCCCGGAGCGAAACTGCTCCTTAAAAGAGACATTCCATTTGTATTTAATCTCTCAGTAGTTTGTAGTAGCAGGTACTATATTATTACATAGTAATGAAATATTAAGCGGATTAATTGATTATATAGTAAAATCTTTAATCTGTGAAAAATTTCGCCCACTCGATAACAAATAATCAAAGAACAGCCGTTATGTGACATAAATGTATGTTGATTGATATTACCAATACGACCGTTTATAATGCAAAAATTTGACCCCTTACAAATATCAAACAGTTTTATCCCATGATTATTATGTGATCTGTCGATTGAGGCCCTGTCAGGAGTGCAATCAGATTCGTAGTCATGACTATCAATATAAGAGTTAAATTTATCATGAATAACATAGTCTTTTTTTATTTTCAACCCTACTATTCAAATCACCACATTGTCAAAAAAGTGTACAATTATGAAGCAATAAAATACGATTAAAGTAACCGCATGAGTGACTTATCTGTGATTATTATACAATAACTAGCAAGTTGAATATAATATATCGGATATCATGTAACATTTAAAACATTTGCTAACAAATGACTTAAATGTTAAATGATATCCGACAATTTAAAAAATATTGACTATCAATTGGCTGACACCAATTATGCGTGTTTTGTCTTCATGATATAGGAAGATTTAAAAAAAAATACAATATATATGCAAAAAGCTACAATGCTCAGTAGCAAAAACTTTAAACATAAACCCGGTTTAGTGGCAATGGGCAAACGCGAAAGACAAAGAACAAATAAAATCTGTTTTCACCATTTTTTACCCCTATGACCTCTTTCTTTTTTTATTCTTATTGCCTTCCCTCCTTACCACTGTATTTGTAATGGGTTCAGTTTAGAAAGCTTAAGCAACTTTAGGTCGAGTTTTGATTCCTAGCGATTTTTAATATATTTCATTTATAATCAATCAATACCGATTAATTCAATTAAGATCGAGTATTTCTGTTAAAACAATAATAACTTTACATATTTAGATGATATTAACTAGTTATCGTTATGATATGCAAAATACAAATATTGAACTTACCTTGTGCTTTTTTATCCAGAAGTATCTTGATTTCAAAATAAAACTAAGCCCCAATCTAAGCTCGTATTTAATCCGGCTGGTATTAAGCGGTCTTGCGCACTGGACACAGCCAATCACTATTGAATAAAGGCTTGCTTCCTTAATTTATCAGGACTCGTATTCATGTTTTTTTTCTTATATTGATCGACTTATACATGATAGCAATGGTTTTAGTTTTATTTGGAGAAATAATTTCCAAAAATACACTTCACATTTGAATAAAACTAATATCATAGCATTACCAACACGACTACAAATAGAAAATCGAGATATTTATTTGGTGTTCTCACAATTTACCCCATTTACTGTAGTTTCATAACATGTAGTGCAGATTTGACGATGAATACGAACATTATATCCGTATCGAGTATTTTGTCGGTCTACATGATATGGTACAGTCATGCACTTCCCTAGTTCGCTGTTCCCTCTGCACATGCACGCAGTAACTATGATAGACAACTAAGAGTGTGGCTGTCTTGAGGAAGTTGAAGTTAACATCATTAATCCGTATTACAGTCGATGTGCTATCAGCTATCAAATTGTATTGACAACTATTAAGTACACAATCAAAATATTTGTACGAACATTCAAATAACAAGAAACACCGCAATGCGACGAAACCAGGTTTTTAATGAATGACAGAAGAACTTCAGCCTGTGTCTGTTTTTCTATTTTTAGTAACAGTGACCTTGACCTTGACCCTAGGGACCCCAAACGCAATCCCATGAAAGGTATCCATAAACTCTTCATATAGACCAAGTTTGGTCAAGATATGTCAACCCTAACTAAAGTTATTCAGTTTCAGCCGTTTTTCAATTTTTAGCAACAGTGACCTTGACCTTGACCCTAGGGACCCAAACGCAATCCCATGAAAGGTACCCATAAACTCTTCCTATTGACCAAGTTAAGTCAAGATATGTCAACCCTAACTAAAGTTATTCAGTTTCAACCGTTTTTCTATTTTTAGTAACAGTGACCTTGACCTTGACCCTAGGGACCCCTAATTCAATCCCATGAAAGGTATCCATAAACTCTTTCTATACACCAAGTTTGGTCAAGATATGTCAACCCTTACTAAAGTTATTCAGTTTCAACCGTTTTTCTATTTTAAGTAACAGTGACCTTGACCCTAGGGACCCCAAACGCAATTCCATGAAAGGTATCCATAAACTCTTCCTATAGACCAAGTTTGGTCAAGATATGTCAACCCTAACTAAAGTTATTCAGTTTCAACCGTTTTTCTATTTTTAGCAACAGTGACCTTGACCTTGACCCTAGGGATTCCAAACGCAGTCCCATGAAAGTTCTCCATAAACTCTTCATATAGGCCAAGTATGGTCAAGATATGTCATCCCTTACTAAAGTTATTCAGTTTCAACCGTTTTTCTATTTTAAGTAACAGTGACCTTGACCCTAGGGACCCTAAATGCAATCCCATGAAAGGTACCCATAAACTCTTGCTATAGACCAAGTTTGGTCAAGATATGTCAACCCTTACTAAAGTTATTCAGTTTTATAGGTGAGTTTGACGCCGCCCGCCTGTCCGCCCGCCCGAACAACGACGTTCGTCATTCTAATAACCAGGTTTCACTATGTGAAAACCTGGTTAACAGGAGCTGTCACAGAGACAGCGCGCTCGACTATTCCGCCGCATTTCAGTGTAAGGATTGAAAAGTTTTGGCGAAACATGCATGGACTATTAGATTTCAATGCACTACACATGATGTGCTGAGATATTAACATAAATGTGGTTACATGGAAAATGTTAACCAGAATTTCTAAGTCTAATAATAAAGGGCCATTATTTGCAAAATACAGTTATCTAACTTGGTTGTTCAATTAGGTTGGGTGGTTGAATACTATTGTTGAAAGTCTCAATGCAATACATCAAGTAGTTGCTGAGATATTATTATATGTGTGCTAACATGCAAGACCTTAACCATAATATCTAAGTCGCATAATAAAAGGGCAGAAATTATATAATATGAAAGATAGAGTTATCTTACTTGATTAAATAAGAAGGTTAAATGGTTGGGAGCCTGTGTGTAAAGTTTCAATGCAATACATCATATATTCGCTGAGATATTGACTTAAAAGTGGTTACATGCAAAACCTTAACCATAATTCTATGTTGAATAAAAAAGGAGCCATCATTTGCATTAAATGCAAACTAAAGTTATCTAACTTGGTTAATTAGTCGAGTAATAAAGGCCTATTTTTTACGTTAAATTCAAATAAGTGTTATCTAACTTCATTAATTTAGTAGGTTAGTTGGGAATATATATCTTAAGTTTCAATGCAATTCAATTTTCAATTCAATTCAATATTCATTTATTTGTAATATAAGGCCTCCAGCCCAAAATACATTCAAACAAGATTTTTCTATAACAGTGATGCTATACAAAATGTTAAACAATAATATACACAAAATGAGAATATTAATACAAATGCAAACATAAAAAATATTATTATATAGTTGATCAGTTGTAACATAACCTACAATCTTTTTCTATAAATGTGAAGCTATGCGATAAATATATTGTTGAATAATGCATAAAATAAGGATAATAACACAAATCCAAAATTAATAATTATTGTATAGTTGATCAGTTACAACATGGTACATAACTTGATGCTTTTCACAAAATACATAATGAAAATATTAATACAAGTGCAAACAATAATTCGTATATAGATCTAGATCATCAGTTGCAACATAATACATATAAACTACACTCGCAATTTAGGTAGCATTAGCTCGACACGTACGTATATGCATGTATACATTGGGATAGTAAATTAAAACTTATGCATTTATACCAAGATACACATAACAATGAATTAAGAATTAAGATTTTTTCTTAATTCGAATCCCAGTTTAATAAATTTTGCTAAATTAAAGATGCTCTCTTTTCTTGTGTCCGCCATTATAGTTCTAAACCTTTCACGGCTATTTACAACTGTATTAACTTCATCGAAATTCAAATAATTGTCTCTTAGTTCACAATACTTAGGACAGTCAATTAAAAAGTGAACTTCGTTTTCAATCACGTATACGTTACGTTCGAGACAAAATGTACAGAATCTAAATTCTCGGTCGATATTAGAATGTCTTCCAGTCTCTATTTTTAAATCGTGACTACTGCACCGAATGTTTGCAAGGGCACGTTTACACATATATGGTAAATTTAATGACAAGTAACACTCGGGAGCCACAGTTGTTTTATAATGTTATAACACAATGCCTTCGGTGAACTGCTAATATATGCGTTGCCCACGTTGTACGTCCCTGCTCATCCAAGTTTCTAAGCATTGCGTAACACTGCTTCGGTAAACGTTCTTCCGACATAACTATTAGTTTGAGCCAATAGTTTACACAGCGTGTCATGTAGCTGACGTTTAGAGGGAGACGTCCACATTCACTGAGTGCGAAAAAGTCAGCTACGTTGCGATTTAAACACGATATCCTTTTACAAAATAACGTGTGCACTTTTTCAATCTGATTACATGTTTCATAGCCCCAGATTTCAGCTGAATACACGAGAATGGGTTTTACCATGGCGTCAAATAATTTGAATGCATCTGAAAGACTAAAATAGCCAAACTGCTTCTGGTACGTGTAAATCATATTAACAGCTTTAGTTGCGTGTAATGATAATACGTCTTTCGTCTTTGTCCATGATAGTTTAGGAGTAAAATAATCGATGCCGTTACCATTGTATGTCCACTTTTCATAATGTCTTTACGGTCCACCGTTTCTGAATACAATTATTTTAGATTTGTCAAGGTTAATCCTCATACCAGTTTCAGCGCAATAATAACTGATTTCATTAATCTGTCTCTGTAGCTTAATTACCGTATCAGCAAAACTCGAAACGTCGTCCGCAAACAAAAAACAATATAATTTTCTGCGTTTGAAAATTTGAATAAGAAGAAAATTATTTTCCTTGATTAGATGTAATGTCCAGTAGGTGGCGTGCAATGTATGCACGAGTAGTTTGGGCGGTAAATGGTCATTCAGCTTCGAGACGTTGACTGGACAAGACTAAGTTAATCCGATATTAGTCTTGCATACGTGTCGAACTGTGCGCGTTTTGTATATACATTGTTTTGAGTATGGAGGACTCTCCAAATATTCAAGTGCAATTAAATGCAATATTGTCGGAGTTGTCTAATTTAAAAAAGGATGTTCAAGGCAATTCATTGAGTGTGGCTACTGAAGTTAAAAAGTTAAAAACAGAAAAGGACCTTGTGTGGCGTTTCACTGGAAACAAACATCAGTATGATTTCAATAACGAAATAGCGGACATAGCTAAGCAGTGCGTTTGGGGTATAGAGAACGAGAAATTTGATTACGTAAAAGAACAATTGACTGAACTTTTGGAAAAAACTCACAAGAGAAATAAGATTGTGAGGATTGCGGATACCTCAACAGGGGGTTGGGAGACTGTAAGGCAGTATGAGACGAATCCAGTGGCCAGTGATTCGGACGATGAGTTGAGGATCCAGAAAGCAGAAAACAGGGCCCTCAAGAAGCAGAAGACTCGTCAACGAGGCGGCCTACGTCGCTCTTACGGTAACGCTGCTGTTTCGACTTGGAATCCCAGTTTTGCCGGTCCTAAGCCATACGGACCCTTTCCGAGTAACCGCGGGAGGTTTTTTCGAGGCCCCCACCATACAGCAGGTTTCACCTCAGCAACTTCCGGTAGTTTCCCGCCCGGATCCTGTTTCGCTTGTGGGGACCCCGACCACTTCCGGCGGAACTGTCCCAAGTATAGATCCGCTGCGTTCGCTTCAGCCGCCGGTGCCGGGAACCAGTCTGCCAACGGAACCGTTGGACGTTAAACCGGAAGTCGCACCGGAAATTCAGCATGACATGTTTGAAGATGAGTATTTTGACTATAGTAAATTGACTCATGATTTTTATGAATATGAGCAGGGACATAAAGGCATTATTGTAAGAGAAAGGTTAAAGAAACATATACAATTTTGGCAATCTATTGATGCAGGTGAATTTATTTTGGACGTTATCGAAAACGGCTATAAACTTCCTTTGTATTCAAATCCACCAAGGACATTTTGTAAAAATAACAAATCTGCTTTGTTAGAATCCGAATTTGTTTCAGAAGCTATTCAGGACTTGTTAGATCGAGAATTGATTTCAGTTTGTAAATATCCACCATATATTGACTTAAGGGAAGTAAATATACATTTGTGGAAGCAGTCCGTTAAATTTGAAGACATTAAAGTTGCATTGTTATTTTTCAAAGCTGGGTGTTATCAGAAAAAAATTGATTTGACGAGTGCCTATCATTTTGTTGATATTTTTGAGCCTCATACAGAATATTTAGGGGTTTCTTGGAAAACGCCAGAAGGAACGGATGTGTTTTATAGATTTCTAGTGCTACCATTTGGGATTTCAAGTGCATGTTATCTTTTTACTAAATTGACCAGACCTTTGTTGAAAAAATGGCGTGGAGAGGGGAAATTTGTTACACTGTTTTTAGATGATGGCTATGGAAGTTCACAAACATTTGACGGTGCAATGTCATTTGGTCAACAGCTTAAGTCTGATCTTTTACTGTCTGGTTTCGTTCCGAACGCAACGAAATGTATTTGGGTGCCTACGCAGGTTTTAGAGTTTTTAGGAGTCACGCTAGATTCGGGAAATGGGCTTATTTCTATTCCAGATCGTAGAATAAATAAATGTTTGGGTACAATATCAGAGATTTTTGATAATCTCAAAACTCACAGACATGTACATGTTAAGAAGGTTGCAAGTTGTGTAGGTCAGATTATTTCTATGAGAGTTGTTGTTGGACAAATTTCATTATCATGACTAGAAATTTGAGTATCGATATTCTTGTTGCACGCCACTGGGAACAGTATATCAAACTTTCGGATGAAAGTAAATCGCAATTAGAATTTTGGCGGGAAAATATGTCAAATTTAAGCACAAAGAGTATTGTTGAGTCTTTTAAGTGCTCAAAAATTGTGTATTCGGATGCTAGTTGTACAGGGTTTGCAGGGTATGCTGTAAGCACAAGAAACGGTGTATCACATGGTACGTGGACTACGGAAGAGAGTGTTAGGTCTTCTACTTGGCGAGAGTTAGCCGCTGTTTACAGGGTTTTACAGTCTTTAGTACATGTATTGGCAGGTCAGAGGGTAAAATGGTTTACAGACAACCAGGGAGTAAAAGCCATAGTAGCAAAGGGCTCGATGAAAGTTGATTTGCAGGTTTTAGCAATAGATATATTTCAGTTTTGTATTGCAAAATCTATTACTTTGGCATTGGAATGGATTCCAAGATCTAGCAATGAGATTGTAGATTACTTGTCAAAGATAGTAGACATGGATGATTGGGGTATTTCGAATGATATTTTTGAAATGATTCAAAAAAGATTTGGCAAATTGCAAATAGATTGGTTTGCCTCGGACTATAATGCAAAATTGCAAGTATTTTATTCGAGATTCTGGAACCCTACATGTGCAGGGGTTGATGCATTTTCAGAATTTTGGGGAGATCATGTTGGTCTATTTGTGCCCCCGATCACAATGATTACACATGTATTCAAGAAAATGTCATTTGATAGAGCATCAGGAGTTCTGATTGTTCCATGCTGGAAATCGGCATTGTTTTGGCCGTTTATTTGTCCGAATGGATCATTTGTAAGG